>NW_020940358.1:752351-781926 GCF_900497805.2 Vombatus ursinus | reverse complement strand
TAAGTGTAATCAAGTTAGTTTTCAGATTTTTAAAGCTCTTTTATATAATCTTGTTGTGAGCAAAAACAGTGTAAGGTAGTTACTATATATAGCTACAGATAAGGAAACTGAGTCTTAGCAGTTACATGACTTGACACCAAAGTAGGAAGGATCAGGACAGATTTCAAACCCAGGTCTTCTGGACTCCAGATCTAATATGATATCCATGAGAGGAGTCTGCCTCTGGCCTCTCCAAGTGGAAGGAGGGGACAGGAATGAGGAGAGGAGAGACTAGGCCAGAGAAAGCTTCAGATCTTAAAGAGCTTCCCGCTGTGACCCTGGGGCCCAGACAGGCAAACAAGTGTCCTTCCTGTGTCTAGGCCCCAGGAGTCCTGCTATTCATCTCCACCCAGACATGGCAGACCTGAGCTCTATCAGTCAACTACTAGGAGTAGGGGGAGGCATGCTGGAACCAGGGCAGCAGGGATTTGGGGAGGATGACTTTGGAAGCAGACTTGGGGAGAAATTAGGAAAGCATACTATTTGCTCTCCTTTTCTTTTGTTGTTTTGTTTCTTCTTTCTTATGGTTCCTCCCATTAGTTCTAATTCTTCTATACATCATGACTAATGTGAAAATATACTTAAAATGAATGTATAAGTAGAGCCTATATCAGATTATATGCCATCTTGGGGAGGGGGGAGGAGAGGGAGGAGGAGAAAATTTAAAACTCTTATGGAAGTGAATGCTGAAAACTAAAAATAAATTATTTAAAATTTAAAAAAACCAAAAAAGATATTATCATATCTCTCATGGTGATCTGTGATCAGAGATTTTTGATGTTACTATTGTAATTGTTTTGGGGCGCCAGGAAACCTGCCCATATAAGATGGCAAACCTGATTGAAAAAATTTATGTGTGTTCTGACTGCTCCATTGACCATCAAATAATCCTACAATGACCTCTAAGTGTTGAAGTGAAAGGAAGAGTCAATCGATGCTGCAAACTTCACTGTTGTCTTATTTTAAGAAATTGCCAGTCACCCCAACCTTCAGCTATCACCACACTAATTAGTCAGTAGCTGTCAACATTGAGGCACGACCCTCCACCGGCAAAAAGATTATGACTTGCTGAAGGCTCAGATGATAGTTAGCATTTTTTAGCAATAAAGTATTTTTTAATTAAGGCATGTACATTTTTAAAAAGATATAACACTATTACACATTTAATACACTACAATATAGTGTAAATATAACTTTTATATGCACTGGGAAACAAAAAAAAAATTTTGTGTTAGCTTTATTGTGGTGGCTTATAACCAAACCAGAAATATCTCCAAGGTATGCCTAGACCATGATATTTATCCGAGTTATGCATCCCCTAAGGGCTTCAATCAGTACCCCTCACATCTTACTGCACCATAGCTGCACTTGCCACCTGAGTATCTGCATTCCTCCCTCCATCTGCCCACCTTGTGAGAGGGCACTCAGGAACCCAGGTCTTAGAGGAATAGGTTCCCTCTTCCTTTCATTTAGTGTTATTCTTTCCCCTTTTCATCTTCTATTTCTTCCACAGAGAGAAGCAAGCCATGTCCAGGCAAGAGAAGGAGATGGCAGGGTGAATGAAGGTGGGGTGTGGGGTGGACCAAGGCAGTCGGCAACTTCCAAAATAAATATGGAAAATGAGGTTGTAATTGAATTTGGGAAGAAACCAGGGATAGAGTGTGAGGAATCTGATCAGAGGCCAAGGACACAGAGGAATTTACAGGGAAAGGAGGCTTCCTTGTCCTCCAGCTTCCCTTGCTCCCTGACAACCAACCCTGATGTGGTCATCCTCTGAGACCCCTAGAAAGACAAAGTACCCAAGGCCTAATGCTGAAGAGCAAGATTCAATAAATGATTCAATCTAACAAAATGTATTAGTTACTATTTGTAAAGCAGTCAGCCTGATGCTGGGGTGGTCCGCCACAAGGATCTTGTTTTGAGAGAAGGAGCTATGGTCTAGAGAGGATACAAGTAGAACAAAAAATGGAGAACGGGACATTGAAACTTAAGATAAATGAAGCAAAGGAAAGAAAAATCTCCTAGCTTTTCTTAATTAGTTCAAGTGACCAAGTCTGGTGAAACTACATCAAAGTTGCCTGAAAGAGATTGTTTGGGAAGGGAAGGAGGGAGAAAAATTTAGAACTCAAAAATCGTATAAAAAACGAGTGTTGTAAACTATCTTTATATGTAATTGGAAAAAATAAAATACTATTTATAAAAAAGAAGAGTTGACTAAAAGAACTGGAAGAAGATGGGAATATTGATTGTTCCCAGAAATCTTCAGTGGCCCCCCATTACCTACCAAAATTCCAGATCCTGGCATTCATGGTCCTTCACAATCTGGAAATCTACTATTCTAGCTTCATCTCATACAATTCTCCTTTACTAATTTGATGTGGGCAGCTGTTTGTCATTCCTTCTCATTTTATCCTCTCCTTGTGAGCTCACTATGTCTGTTCCTGGAAAGGATAATGCTCCATATATCATATGTGAATCATAAAACATACACAAAAGAGAAGTAAAAAAGAAAGATATGAAAAAACAATTTAAAAATAAAATAATTTAATGTAAAATATTTATATAAAAATAAATTTACATATAATTTAATTTAGTAAAATAATTTAATTTAAAATAATTTGAAATTTTAAAAAATGAATAAATAAAGCCCAGGCAGGGCTGGAATAGCTACTTGGGTTTGTCTATCTAGGCAAATGAGAATGCTCCAGAGCTCTGAGCTTACCAGCTTGCTCCCTCCATGGGTAGGTGTGTGCTAGAACCAGCTCTAAGGCCCATGAGAACTCTTTGTAAAATTGGCTAAAACTACAGATCAGGACTTTATTTTATTTTCTCGTTAATTTTCTAGACATAAGAACACAATGGAATACAGATTGGAAAAGTATGGGGCAGGAGGTATTGGTACAGATTTATCACTTGTATATATATCAGTATATGGGGCAGCTAGGTGGTGCCACCAGGCTTGGAATTAGGAAGACCTGAGTTCAAAACTAGCCTCAGACAGTTACTAGTTGTGTGACCTTGAGCAAGTCACTTAACCCTGTTTGCCTAAGTTTCCTTATCTGTAAAATGGACTGGAGAAGGAAATGGCAAACCATTCCAGTATCTTTGCCAAGAAAACCGGAGATGAGGTTACAAAGAGTTAGACACAACTGAAACAACTGCAACAATATAGATGAGAGTTTGGATCACATCAGAAGACTGGAGCTACATGCTCTGACATTTCTAGTAAGAGGTGAATTCTCAACATTTCCCGCCCACTCTCTCTGTTGTAGATCATTCATTTTGGTCACATCCGACTCTTCATGTCCCCATTTGGGGTTTTCTTGGCAAAGATACTGGAGAGGTTTACCGTTTCCTTCTCCAACTCACTGCATTTCCCATGTACATTTAAATAATTTTTTTTTGGTTTGTTTGTTTTGCTTAGGCAATCGGGGTCAAGTGACTCGCCCAGGATCACACAGCTAGTAAGTGTCAAGTGTCTGAGGCTGGATTTGAACTCAGGTCCTCCTGACTCCAAGGCTGGAGCTCTATCCATTGTGCCATCTAGCTGCCCCTAAATAATGTTTTTAAGGAGAAGCTGCACTCAACACCTTGCTTTTAATGTCTCATGAGGAAAGCTAGTTTCATGGCCTTCTGTTCTGGGCTCACCAACCTAGTGAAAGCTCACCACTGCTGATGCTTCAGAAGAATGATCATTAGATGTTCTGAGGTCTCCAAGACATTTTTTTCCTGGGGATTTCTGCTGTGTAATGTCCCATTCTTATCCCTTGTTCAGCATGCTATAGCTTTCTGGTATTCCTAGCATTATCTGGTGTGTTATTACAGCTTCTGAGGGGGCCTAAATCAAAACAGAGTGAGCTCACCCCAGCTCACCTGCGGGCTCCCTATCCTTGTATGTGCCTTGGGAGCCCTAGATACACCCAAGTATATATGTATGTATGTATACGTACTTATGTATGTAAGTGTGTATATGTATATATATTTTTGTATGTATATATATATACAGTATATATATACTATACATAGAATATATACATGTATGATGTGTGTGTATATATTAGTACATATGTATATATACAAATATATGTACAGAGCAGTTGGAAAGTAATCCCAGAGGGAAAGGCAATAGTAGCTTGGGGGTGGTGTGTGGCCTTTCCAGTAAAACAGACAGATTCTGTTGGGGCAGCTAGGTGGCACAGTGGCTAGAGCACCAGCCGTGAAATCAGGAGGACCTGAGTTCAAATCCAGCCTCAGACCAAACACTTGACACTTACTAGTTGTGTGACCCTGGGCAAGTCACTTAACCCCAATTGCCTAACCAAAAAAAAAAAAAATTAAAAAAAAAACCAGATTCTCTTTCAAATATCCCTCTCAAAATGCTACATGGAGCAACTTCAGGCCATTTCCTGAAGTAGTCTTTATGTTAAAATGCCTTGAGACTCTTCCATAGCACACTGCCTATAGTAAGTCACCCCTGACACAGGCTGTTTTGGGACCTCAGGTTTGAGACTGGAATGAAATGGGTGGCTTATTGAACGTATGCCAATGAAGAAAAGGAGGGCTTTTTGTTTTTGTTTTTAGACATAGCAGGGTAAGGATATTTAGAGCAGAGAAAGGACATTCATCAAGGATGTAGCATTGATTTGGCTGAGCCCAGTTTCTCTGAACTAGTGTTGCACCTGATGTCTGCTGGTTGAAAGCCTGAAGAAAGAGCCAGGTGACTACTTGTGCCCTGGTTTTTGAACTCAGGGCACTATGCATTGACATCATTGACTCAGGTCTTTGCTTCCCTGAGCATGTTTTCTGTACTTTTTGAAAATTAATTTTAATATATATTCTGAACTTAACAGACATCAAATAGAATAGGCATTTGCATATATGTGGTAGAAGGGGAAAAGTGGATTATGTGTGAAACCACAGGTCTTCTGTATATACAGCTTGCTTTTCAATACCTTTTAAAGAACAACCAGCCAAGTCTGTATGGGGCAGGGCCTTATGCTACTGCTCCCATCACACCCCTCCCCTTGGTTGAAAGATCTTTTAAAGGAGGGCAGAGTAACCCGAAAGGCAGAGCTCAGGCCTTGGAAGCTGCTGTGCTGTGGGCCCCAGCAGCAGCAGGTAGTGAAGAGGGCACAACACTGACCATCCTTTTAAGGCCTTCAGGATGGCAGTGGGCAAATGTCACACAAGAATGCCCGGAGGTGGGAGATCCCAGGCCCATATCCAGGACAGCCAGTATTTCAGAAGTGGAGGAAAACATGTCAGGAGCTACTGTCTAGATGTAGGGCCCAGGCCTCTAGTCCCATTTCATTTTATTCTCAGCCCTCCTCCATCCCAGTCGTTCAGAATCCCAGAGTCTCAGTGTTGGAAAAGACCTCAGAGGATAAGAGGATCCCCTTAATAAGAGGATTTGTTCTGTAAAACTTGGACTCAGTTGAAAGACCACACTCAAGGACCTAGAAAGCCACATGTGGCCTCAAGGCTGCAGGTTCCCCACCCTGGGTAACCCTTCTTCTGTGCTGTAGCCTTTCAACTTCATCATTACAGCTATCATGTGCCCCTTAAGCCTTCTTTACTCTAGGAAGACTTCTTTTAGGGGAGTAGCTACTGGCATGGTCTCCTCATTCTGAGATATTTGTTGTAAATATTCCCAGTTCCTCCAGCCAATCAATGAATATATGGCATGGTACCCAGTCATATCATTATCCTGTTTGCTCATCTTCCTGACTCATTCCAACATGCCAGTGTCCACTGAACCCAACAAGTAACATGTAGCTTGAACAGGGCAGAATCCAGTGGTTTAGCTTATTATAGAAACCATTTCTACTAATTGGGTCTGGAGAAGATTAGTTGGGTTTTTTGGTTTGTTTGTTTTATCTTGTTTATTTTGGCTTTTGTACCACATTGTTGATTAATTTGAAACTTGAAGTTCACTACAATTCCTGGATCTTTCCCAGGCACTGTAGCTTCCCAATCCAATAACTATGATCATGAATTTTTGAACCCAAGTATAGAATTTTACATTTATTCTTGTTAAAATTTCATCTTGTTATCTTTTTGGATCCTGACTCTGTCATCCAGCGCAGGAGTTACCCCTACCAATTTTGTGTCAGCTGTAAATTTGACAAGCAAGCCTTCTTAGGACTTCAAATCAAATCATTGAGAGAATTATTGAACAGCACAGGGGTTAAGGCAGATGATCCCTTGAGCATTCAATGTACAATCATCTGTTTAGAGGTGTCAAACACATGGCCTGCATGAAGCCTTTAATGTTCCCAAGTACCCCTTGAACCAAATTAAAATGTAATTGGGAAATATTTAACAACATAAATAAAAATACAATAAAACATAGATAACATTGCTTTTTAAAATTAAGTTAGCATGTGGTCTTGTTCAGTTGGGTCTGACTCTTCATGACTCCGTTTGGGGTTTTCTTGACAAAGATACCGGAGTGGATTGTCATTTCTTTCCCTAGCTCATTTTCCAGATGAGGAAACTGAGGCAAACAGGGTTAGGTGACTTTCCCAGGGTCACACAGTTAGTAAGTATCTGAGGCCAGATTTGAACTTAGGGCTGAACTGTACCACTTAGCTGCCTTAGTATGTGGTCTACAGAGATAACTGTGTATGATTTAGTGGCCCTTGTTTCTATTTGAGTTTGACACCACTGATATAGACTATTATTGAATACTAGAACTGGAAAGGACCTTTTCAGAAGTCGTCTAATCCATTCTCCTAATTTTGAAAATGAAGAAACTGAGTCACAGAGTGGTTAAGTGACTTGTTTAAGGTCAGACGTAGTAAAAGAGGCAAGGTTTGAACCAAAGTCCTCTGTCTCCAAATACACCCACTGTTCCCAATGAACAGTGCTATGTTTAGCCTGGAGAAGAGAAGAATTGGGCTGGAGGAGGTAGGTGGTGAGGAAAGGAGACATAGTAGTAGTGTTGAGGTATTTGAAGAGTTGTCACATGGAAGAGAATTAGCTATATCCTGCTTGGTTCAGAAAAAGAACTTCCCAAAAAGTAGAGTTGTTTAAAAGTAGAACGGACTGCCTCAGGAAACAGTGGGTTTTCTCTCACTTGAGGTCTTTAAAAGGGGGCTGGATGACCACTTGTTTGTGATATTTTAACAGAGAATCTCAGTCATATGGGCTGACCAGGACATCTCTTCCAATTCTGAGGTTCTATTTATTTCTAGCTCTATCCCATTTATATATGGATGGGGCTCCCGGGTTAGGTGGGTATAAATAAAGCTAAGAGGGACACCCCAATACTTTAGATAACAGTGAATATCCAAGAAGATCTTGATAGGCTAGAATGATGGTCTGAATTTAACAACATGAAAAGTCTTAACCTTGGGTTAAAAAAAAAAAACAGCTTTAAAGGCCAAATGGGGGAGTAGTGAATAGATAACAGTTTATGGGGAAAAAAGATCTAAAGATTTTGGTGAACTGCAAAATCAATGTGAATCAGCAGTGTGATGGGACACACACACACACACACACACACACACACACACACACACACAAAAGGAAACATGTTAAGTTGTATTTATAGAGTTATGCCCAGGATGGGTGAGGCGATAATTCTGCTGTTTTCTACTCTTGCCAGATTCCATTTGGAGCGTTGCTCAGTTCTATTCACCCATCCTCATCCTAACTCCATCCCATCCTATATTCATCCTATCCTTATCCCAATCTCATCTCCATATTTATCTTAACCTATTTCACCTTCTGTTTCTAACTTTCCATCCCATAACAATACAACAGATTTGTATGGCACTTTAAGGTTTACAAAGTGCCTTTCCCTCACATCCCATCTCCACCTTCCATCCCTATCTTCTACCCATCCCATTCACCATTCCCTTTTCAATCCCAAACCATTATCTTCCCAAGTACATACTGAGCCCTAAATTACACACCTCTCTGGAAGGAAAGTTACCCTCCCTCAAAAGGGCCCTGATTTTGGGGTCCCTGTCAGCCTCTGAAGGGGCATACACAGAAGAGGGAGAAAGAGGACCTTGGGGATGGTTGCATGGTGCCCTCTTAACTGATACTTGTTCATTCAGCTAGCTACTGGTTAATTTAGCAGGAAGAGTGGTTGCAAGTGGATTGGGAAGCGGGCAGGGGTGTGGATCCCAAGTGGGAAGGTCCGGAAAGAGAAGGCTTTAGCCTGGGGCTTGGGGCGCCCTCTGGAGTGTCGGGGAAGGGGTGGGGTGCTACGTCTCTGCCCCTTTAAGAGGGGGCGGCCCCAGCTGAGGGGCGGGTCCTTCTCCTCTCGGAAATTCAATGCAGCAGAGGTGGCCAAGGAGGCTAGCCGAGCGGAGCCGAGCCTAGCCGAGCTGAGCTCAGCTGCGCCGCACTCCTGCCTTCGCTGTGCCTTGCTGCGCTGGGCTGCTGGTCGGGCTGCGTTCTCCCGACCCGGGCCCCAGTATCAGCATCAGCATCCCTAGCCTCTGGCCTCCTTGCTCTCCCATGATCCCTGAACCTCCTGTCTGGAGGATGGACGCGCTTTGAGGTGCTTTGCAGAGGCCAAGCCGTAGCTGGAGCCCTCGGGCCGGGCCGGGGGCGATGCCGAACCGGGGGCCCGGCACTGGGACCCCTCAGTCATTGCAGAGCTCGCAGAGTGGAGGGCGGCGGCGGCCGCTTCGCTGAGCGCTGCTCGGCTCCAGGACCCCAGGTCTCGGGCCCTTGCTCCAACCTCGGCCCCAGATCCTGTACTTTCCGACCCACTAAAAAACAGACCCAGCCTTGCACCCCAGTCACCAAAGATCCTCACCCTCTCCATCCCAACCCTGTCAGTCCCATCCTCGACCCGCGAGCCCTGGTCCTCGGTCCGGCCTCACCATGGGCTTCTTGCACCAACTGCACCTCCTGCTTTGGAAGAACGTAACGCTGAAGCGGCGCAGCCCGGTGAGCGGGAGGGGGGAGGTGGAGTTGGGGGGATGGCAGAAGACGGGGCGGGAGAGCGGAGAGAGAGGGTCCAGCTCTCTCTGAGACGGGGGACCAATAGCTGGGACCCTATGGGGCAGGTTGTGAGGGGAGGGGGGCAGAGGAGGCTGCTGGGTGGGAGGCAGCCCAGAGGCCTTGCAGGGGGGGCTCAAGGGTGCAGGAGACTGGACATTTCCTAATCCCCACTTCATCTCCAACCATCAGGCAGGGCTTTGGCCTGCCTGATTTAACTAGAGGACTATGTAACTGTGTGTGTGTGTGTGTGTGTGTGTGTGTGTGTGTGTGTGTGTGTGTGTGTGTGTGTGTGTGTGTGTGTGTGTGTGTGTGTGTTTGTGTTTGTGTAGAGGATGAGATGAAGACCAGTCCCAGCTGTGGGTGCACATCAGTGTTCATGGTCTGGGCACCAGGTGGGCATGAGTAGCCTCCCAAAAAAGCCCTACTTGGCCAAGGATTGTTCTGGCCCAGCTTAATAACACAGACACTGAATTCTCTCTTTCTGTACCTATTTCCTCCCCCACCCCCAAACCCCTTCCCACTCAGATATTAACCTGGCCAGGTAGAAGACAAAACTCTGTTTCCCTTCATCCCACTTTTGCCTTTAGGATGGTGAACAGGACAGGGCACCCATAGGTCTTCTCCCCTAACAAAAAACAGCTCTGATAAGGAGGGATGTCTGTGCTAACCTTTGGATACTGCCTGCCCCAGGTCCAGCATTCGGTGTGACTGGGGGGCCTGGCAAGCTGTGACTGTGTGTGACTGCTATTTATAGGAAGTCCAGAGCATATGTGGGTCAGAGCTGCATCTGCCCTGACGTTGGGTCCTTTGAGAGGCAAGGGAGGGCGTTAAGATAGGGCAGGGTCTGGCCTTTTACCTTTCCCAGCCTGAGACCAAATCAAATCAAATAGCTTCAGCTAGGGGCAAGGTTGCCAAGGTATATTATGAGAGGGGAGGGGGAATGGGTATTTAAGGAGGGGATAAAGAAAGATGCTTGTTGGATGAAAGAGTTGAGAATGTCTGAGGGTAGTGGTCTCAGCAGTGACATGGCTGTGACCCTGGGTGAGATAAAATGTCCAGTGTTATACAGGAGACTTCTGTGCATAGTGATCAGGAGTCCTGCAGTGGGATCAACATTCCTATACACCGTCTTCCTTCTAACCCCCCTCCCCCCTCCTTGGCTGCAGGCTCCTATTAAAGGCAGCAGGTGCAGGAAAGGTTCCCATGTCACTGTGCCTTCTTGAGACCAGTTTAGAAATCTCTGGCTATTTTCTATTGGCCTTAGGAGCAGGGATTCCTCCGTTCCCCTTCTTTGTATGGGGGCACTGACACCATTCCTTCCCCTCCCCTTCCTACAAGCCAACCTGCTGCTTTTCCTGTCCCTGCCGCCAGGAGCTAGGGAAGGAGACTGGGCTGGAGGATTCAGGCAGGGCCCTGGGTCTATCAATGACCTCTTCCTTCCTTGGGTTGACATTTGCCTACTTTGCTGGCTGAGTCATCACAGCTGGAGGCTCCCGTAGCAGAGTGGAGCTCTGGCTGCTCCCCTAGGACCAGTCACAGGGCCCTGGGGCACAGCCAGGGAGAGGGGGTAGGCAGACAGGACTGCTCAGGGTGGCAGGAAGTGGGAAGGTTGGGAAGCTAGAGCCCAGGTTGGTTTGGCCCTTCTTCTGGGTCATAGGGCATGGTATGTCAGGGACGTCTATGCTTCGTGAACTCTTAATTACTTTTGAACGTGCTCAGCAGCCCAACTGGGAATAGCTCCTCCACATCTAAAATGAAGTCCTTTCCCCCACTTACCCACCCGTGTTCCCCAGGGCTGGTTGGGAATAGAGAGGGCAAGATCAGACTTACTCCTTTATGAGTTGGGTGGGGAAATCTCCATGGAGATATACCTCCAACTATGGAACCAGGGTATCCAGGCCTCCCAGAGAAGCTTTGTGGAAAGGTAGATGGCCTGGCCCTTTGCCTTCCCTGATATCTCCTAATGAGGTACAGTTCTGGATTAAGGATTTCTAATCCCAGTCTTCTGGCCTTCACCCCACCCCCAACCTCCCCTTGCCAAATTCCTCAGTTTGGGTTTTTCCCTCTCCCTGATTTCTCAGTCCCATTTGCGGTGCTTTACATCCCTAAGGCTCTGAATGTTATATGTTCTATAACTCTTAGAACATCTCTCATTTTCCCCCAAAATTGTTCCCCTTCTCTCCATAACACCTTCTCTTTCATGGAGGCATTGTCAGGTCTCAGTTCTTCTCTGACCTAAGCCAGGTGTGGAGTTCCAGAGTGCTGACCCTAGATGGGAAGGGGACAGCTGTGGTCATCTGATAGCCGACCAACCCCTGGCCAGCTGTTGTCAATTGTGCTTTTCCCTGCACTGTCCAATCTCACCCCAATCCTTGTGCCATATTTGATGTTCAGAGGTTTTCCTTCCCACCCCTGGCTGCCTACAGACCAAATCCAGGGTGGTTAGAGTCACAGGCCTCTGTCATGAGCTAGACCCAACTCAAGCCTTGGCTTCAGTCAGGTTGTAGTTGTGAGCAGGGAAACCCTGAGCAAAGGGACTAGAAGCTTGCATTTCTAAATGGACCTTTGGGATTTTTGATGGTGTAGCCAGGAACTGGATTAGGTTTCTTTGGAGCTAGCTATTGGTCAGAGGGTCTGTTCCAGCAATCTAGATCCCATCATTCCTTTCTTCTTCCTGGCAGTTTGTGCCTCCTTGTTCCTTCTCTGGGCATTGCCCTGCTCATAATGGGAATGGGGAGGTGGGGCTAGGCTGGAAGGTCCTGAGAACCAAAAATATAGGCTTAAGTTCTAGGGCTTTAAGTTTCAGGAAGAAGGAAGGAGAACCCTCATCCAACCAGGTTCCCAGGAGTCTCTGTGTCTGGGTAAAAGGACTCTAGGCACTGCACCTGCCACCTTATTTGTCCCCTTTAGCACTAATGACCACACCCACGCTCAGGCTGCTTGGGATTTGGTTTCAAAGCATCCCATTTGCCTCCAATTTATTCATTCCTTTAAGTAAGCATTTGTGACCCTCTTTTGTACCCAGCCCTGTGCAAGTCCAAGGTGTGAGGGAGATAGGAGAAGATATGACTCTTGTCTACAGGGGAACTCTAACCCAAGCTTAGGAGAAAAGAATAGTTTAGATTTATTGAATGCTTTAAGATTTATGAAGCAATGGTAGGCTCTCTGTGATTATGAGCTTCCAGGGTTAAGCAGAGGAGATCTGTGTAGGTTTGGGGGGAGTGAGGAGGTTCAGTTAGGCTCTGAAGAAAAGGTAAGGAATTAGGGGTTTGGAGGATGAAAGGGAGCAGAGAAGTATTTGGTTAGGGGCAGAGAGCCCTGTTCCATCCAGCATGGGGAAGGAGGGATGAATAGGTACAGTTCAGCCTTCCAGATCTCTGGGTAAGTGCAATCTGGAACTTAGAATATCAGTATTTGCCTCTGGATTTCTTTTGTGACACAAAGCTAATATCCCTGGGTCAGATCTGTAACCTTGGGGCACTTTTGCCTCATTCTGGCAGCTTCTTTTCATCATTTCTCCTGCTACCTATGTCTTTGCTTCAATCAATCACTAGGGATTAATTGGGCCAATATTACTTGTCCAGGGCTGGGCAACACAGGAGAGGTAGGACAAGGTCTCTTCTTTCCAGACTACTTTGGGGAGACAGGGCTAAAGCTTCTGGTTAAATGTTAACCTGGGAGCTAAAGTGTGGGCTAGAGTCATCAGGGAAGTGTTCTTGGAGAGAGGGATAACCTGAGCTGGTCCTTGAAGGATAAATCCTCTTTTGATTAGGTGGAAGGGAAGAGGAGGGAAAAGAACAGAGATAGTAATGATCATAATACATGCAAAAGCTGGGAAAGAGATTGGCCCCACTGCAGCAGAGAGAGTGTGTTAGGGAGGAGGGGAGAGAGAGAGACCTGCATAGGTAGATTGGGGCCAGATTGTGGCTGACCTTGAATGCCAGGTTTGGGAGTTCGCCCTGACCCCTAATTCAGGAGTGTTACTATCTTGTCTGCTTTTCTGGTTGTGAGGCCCCGCCCAGGTCCCAGGGTCCAAGTTCATGCTTCCTCTTTGGCTGCTATAGATCTGGCTGTACTCCCAAACTGGCATGTGCCTGCCAGCCAGTGGTACATGGGCCCTGAATTGAGGCCGGCATTCAGAAATTGATGAATTGCCATTCTTACCTGGGCCCCTTGAGGTGGAATGCCACCATTTCTAAGACCCTTAGAAGAAGTCCATCTTTGGGTATCCAGTGATAACCTATTGAAAGACATCTAGAGAAGTCATTGCCACTTGAGTCTCTTCTAATTTCAGGAGTGGATCAAGGGACAAGAAGGGAGTGGAGTCCGGTCTCAGACTTCTTGCTAAGGTCACCTGTGGGTGAGATTCCTGGGCCTGTTGTCAGGAGATGGGATCCTGGAACCTGAAAGCTAGATTGCTCTGATCTCCTCCATGCTTTGAGACAGGTCCCAGGCACTGGCCTCATCTTCCCCTTCTTTAAGATGGGTAAACAAAGCTCATCTTTCATAGGGATGGTGGGAAGTTTGGGAATAGAAGAGTGTCTCCAGGGCAGAATATCATGAATTGAGAGCTATGGATCAAATATGAGGAGGACTGAGAGAGAAGTTTTTCAAAAGTGATGCTTCCAAAGAGGAAATATACTGTTATGACAGATTTAGGTTAGATTGAACTTTCTGCCTAGAAGTAGGATTGGGGTATATGTGGGTTTTCCACTGTAGGGCTTTAATCCTAGGTCTGATTCTTCTTTTGGTGATGGCAAAGCTGGGCCATATCTAGACTAAAAGGAGGGAGTGGCCTCCCCCCTCCCTTCCCTAGTGCCCTGAGGAACCCCTTCAATTTCATGGGACCTTCCAAGCCTTGTAAGGGCCGCCTAGGCTAGAGTTAGCCAGATGACCCCTGAGCATGATCCTGTCAGCTGGTGCTAGATCCCTGGGAATCATTGGATAATAAAGCCCCAACTCTGGAGAACAGGAGTTCTTTCTTCTCTGGTCAGTCTCCAGGGTCCCAGGGTGAGCTGGTACTGAAGGATGGAACAAGCCAGTCCTATCCCCTGGCACAGTCTATGGCCTCAGTCCCCTATTAGATAAAGGGCTTGGGAGGCTGTGGGGGTGAATTGTTTTTGGCTTACTCTGTGGTTAACCTCCCTGCCTTCCCTTCGCAGGTCAGGGATATACCCAAGCTGCTGTGGTTTCCCTCATATGGATCTGCCTTCCAAACATTTGCCCCAGCCTGTCTGGACCCTTTTTGCATGTTGAACCTCTTCCACGTGCCAGGGTCACTGGCTTTAGCCCTGTAGCTACCCCTTTCTCTATGCTCAGTGCCTCAGTCTTTCCTTTTGTATGTGGGGTCCATAAGTCCTGAATTCTTCTGGGGTGAAGTGCCAAAGGAGGAAACACAGAGGCTTTTGGGGACATATAGGAAGCTTGGATTTGTTGGTGCAAATAGGTGGATTCTTGGGTCCAGAAGTGCAGCTGCCTCCAAAGCTCCCTTCCTCCCTCTGTCCCTTCTTCTCATTTTCATGAAGAGCAGGCCAGGCAGCCCGATAGGCAGTCTGAAAGGTAAGGTGTTCCTGCCCAAGAAAGGGAAGAAATTACCTTCCCTCTTGGGGGTTCAGTCTCTCCCCTTCAGTGAAATGAACCAAAGGCCAAATGCCGAAATATCATAGATCAAGAGGGGGAAAGAATCTTAAGAGTCACGTAGTCTAACCCCCTAAGGAAACTGAGGCCCTAAGAGGTTAAATGAATTGTGCAGGATTATACATGTGACAAAGCCAGGATTCAAACCAATGACCGTCTGACACAAAACCCTGGGTTCTTTCCATTGTACCATCACAGGTGCATCCTGGGCCCTGCCAGGGTGAGAAGTCTCTTAGGGTGTGGGATGCTACTTTGCCTTGGTCATTGGCACAGAAACTGGGACAGGGACTGGTTGAGGGCTCCTGTACTCTCAGCCCCCTTGTTTACAGATGACCAAGAAAAAAGTTCGAGGAAGGGAGGAACTCCTATTATGGCCATCACTAGAGCAGGGAGAAAAGGCGCCCATGGACCCCATATCCAATCTGTAATACCTTCACCACCCCCTTCCTATTCTTCAGGGCTTAGCTCAGGTTCAACCTCCTCCAGGATTCCTGCCTTGATTCTTCTATTTGTCTTTCCCTCAAAAATAAGAGCTGATATTTATATAGCACTCTAAAATTGGCAAAAATACCTTCCTCACAACAGCCCTGTGAGGTAGGTAGTACAAGTATTATTATCTCCATTTCATAGATGAAGAAACTGAGGGTCCAAAGAGTATCTTGTCTAGAGTAGCATGCTAATAAATATTGGAGCCGGAAGTGAAATCTAGGTTTTCTGACTCCAATGCCAGTGTTCTTTCCTCTGCTTCTCTTTTTAGTAATAAACAATGATTTAAATTAATCATAATCACTCACTCATCCAGTGTCTATGGAATGACTTTCATGTGTCGGGAGGTCACCATGCTAGGTGCTGTGGGAAAAAGGGAGGTGTAGACACAGCCTGGCCCCAAGAAACTTAAATGATACTAATATTGCTTCTTTCCATTTTAGAATGTTTTAAAGTAAAGGCATAATGCTTTCTCATCTATTATCTCATTTGATCAGACTCCTGGAATGTCAGAGCTGGTAGGGGCCTTAGAGATCAGTTAGTCTGAGTGGGGTGCAGCCCTCTCATTTGACACATGAAGAACCTGTATGAGGTCCTGTGGTGAATGGACGGACAAAGACCCAGGTCTCCTGTCTCCTAGTCCAGGGCCCTTTCCACTAGACCACACTGCCTTTCAGAATTCTAATAGTGAGTGGGATCACATGATTCAAGCCACATTTATACACCATACTTTAGAATTGTCTCACCATTTCATGGTCCCAAGTAGACTGTGAGCTCATTGACAAGTTGGGGGGAGATGTGCCTAGAGAAGCAGTTTGTCTGGAAAAGATATGATGATTTTTATTGGAATCAGAGTTTAGTGTGAATCAATAGTGTGAGAAAGTAGCTGAGAGAGCTAATACCATCTTGGGCTGTATTAAGAAGGCCAGAGTTACAGAATGACGGAATTGATAGTTCTACCTCTGTGCTGCTCAGGCCACGTCTGGGCACAACATTTTTTATTTTGTTTTTTCAATTAATGGACATGTGCCCTCTCTCCCTACTTTTTCCCTCCCATGTAAAAACAAAATCCTTATCACAAATATTCATAGTCAAGCAAAATAAGTTCCCACGTTGGCAGTGTCCCTCCAAAAATCTGTCTGAATCTTAGGTACCATATTTTAGGAATGACATTGATAAATTGAAGAGCGTTTGGAAGAGTGCAGCCAAAAAAAATGAAAGGCTTCAGGTTCAAAGCATGAGGATCAGTGTTGGGGCTATTTAGTCTGGAGAAGAGAAGGCTTTGGGGGACTTTGAGTAACATGGAAGAAGGATAAATCTCGTTCAGCTTGGCATAAAAGGGCAGAACTAGGAACAAGGGATCTAAGTTACAAAGAAGCATGTTTGGGCTCAATATCAGAGAAAATGCCTTAACAGTGCCATCCCAAAAGTGGATGCTCTGCCTCGCTAGGGAGTGGGTGCTCCTGTAGTGGGAGGTCTTCAAGCAATGAATGGGACAGCCACTTGTTGGGGATGTTGTCCAAAGGATTCTAATTTCTTTGCAGGCCTCTTAGGGCCCTCCCAGTTCTGAAATTCTTTAATTTTGTGACTGGAATCCAGGTTTGCCTTATTTCTCCCAAGGCACCCAGCACAGGGTGTGGCACAAAGTAGGTTAATCAGTAAATGACTGTTGACTTGAAGGGTGTAAAGCATGGGATGGAAAAATCATAAACCATTAAATGTAAAAGTTGAAAGGGACCTTAGAAGTTACCTTTGCTCTCATTTTGTAGATGGGGAAATGAGTCTTAGAGAAGTAAAGGGTCAGGGGCAGCTAGGTGGTGCAGTGGATAAAGCATCGGCCCTGAAGTCAGGAGGACCTGAGTTCAAATCCGGCCTTAGACCAAACACTTGACACTCATTAGCTGTGTGACCCTGGGCAAGTCATTTAACCCCAAATGCCTTTAAAAAAAAAAAGAGAGAAGTAAAGGGTCTAGATCAGGGCCATAATCAGTTAAAGGCAGAACTGAGACAAGAACCCAGCTATTTTGACTTCACTGCTCTTTTCATTATATTATTCTGCAAGGCTTTGAGTTGTAAAAAAAGAAACCCAGCTTCATTGAAACCTGTTTGTGACCCTGTCTGCTTCCTCATCTCAATAGCTGCCTGGCACCTGTCCTCTGGGTATCCCCGCCTCTGCTGTAATGTTGACCAGATGGCCTCTGTGCCAGTGGAGACTGCACACCCAGGGTGTCCTGTTACAGGGCAGTGCCCATCACCTTGGAGTCTAGAGAGTGTGGGAGTTGGAAGGGGTCAGAATCCTGTGGCACTGCCGAAGTCTGGAGAGGGAAAAGAGTTTACTGAGCCTAACACACAAAAAGGGCGCCCTAGCTGTGGCCCATCTTGTCTCCTTTAGGGGAAAAAGTCTGTGACCTTGGGTCAAATGAGGGACTGGCAATGGTGTCTGGGATTGAGAGAACAAACTCAAGTGTTCTGTGCCCAAAATCTGGAGACCTAAAAGGGACCCAGGGCTCTGCCTGTTGGGCACCATCCTTCTGCTTGGAAATTGGGGTGATCTTGGTTAGCTCTGGAGAGGGATGGGAAGTGACTACTTACTGCTGCCCACCCAGACCTGCCTTTCTGGGGTGGGGGGGAGAGAAGAGCTGCTGCCACAGTTTGCTATGGTGATGAGCCCTCTGGTTTCCATGACGACTGAGCCAGTCTCACCTAGTTTCCCTCCTAGCTGGTGGCAAGCAGTGGTGAGGGAGGGGCCTTGGATAGACCCATGGTCTGAGGACTCTCATGGTACCCAGAAGCCCCTTCCTCAGGCTGGGCACATTGAAGGAAGGGCAGGTTAGACCCTAGCAGGAAGCCTAGGGTATCCTAGACAGAATCCTTGGGGGAATCTCATTCTAAATGGCAGAGAGCTTAGCCCCTGCAAATTCCTGAACCCCTGGCCCAGAGCCATGGGCAGTGCCCTGGCATGCTAGCCTGGCTCTGCCATAACCAGATGCTGGTCCTGCATCACCCCCACTCCCCTCCTGCTGGTCTGGGGCCTCTCCTTGGCCCTCCATGCATGGCTGTTGCTGTAGTGATTAGGAAATAGGGAGGAGGCTTTGACAGTGGGTGCCTGTTGCTATAAAGACAGTAATGCCTGCTGGGCACTGGCTCCCCAGAGCCTAAGGTGGGCAGCAGGAAAAGCTGGTGAGGTGCTTGTGGCCAAAGTCCCAGGGATGAAGGGAGGGGTCCCCAGAGACTTCTCTTCCTTAGTGCCCTATGCCAGCAGCACTTGTCATTGTGAGGTGATTGTGAGATTGTGAATATACACATAGTTATGCACAGTTATATACATGTAATTATATCTGCATCCATGTACACACAAAGGGAGAAACTGTTATATAGATAGTCATGGTCATATATATAGAAATACATACACACACACACACACATGCTCACATCTCCAGATAATAGTCACATATATCCATGCCCACAATTACATATATATATACAGACATGTATACAAGTATCATGGACACATGCAGCCACACAAAATCACATATACACAATCACATACACAAGCATCTTTATCCTCTACATCAGTCTATACAATCTCACAGGCATACATCGCCACACATTGTCTTTTATACGCCTAACCACACAGTCAATGTATGAAAAGCTGTAAACACGCAGACACACACGTAGTAGCAAACACCTGGATGGACACAATTCTGTACTTTTACAGTCACATTCTCATTCAGTTTTTATCTGGGCTGGGCTCTTGTGGAGCTGCTCTGAGGCTGGTACCACCGTGGGCAAGGGCTTGGCTTTTTGGAGGGAGGAAGACAGAGGAGACTCAGACCTTGGGGTGATAGGGCCTGTGTGGGGGTGAGGGAAGGACAGACTCTGAAGGTTCTTGCCACAAAGCTCCATTGTCAGAGGCCAGTAAACAGGCCCAGGGTGGGGGGTGGGGGGAGGCCAGGCAAACTGGTGGGTGAGACAGAAATCAAAGCTGGCAAGGATAAGGCAGGGGGGGGATATAGGGGGGAAGGAAGGGGGAAGCCAACTCATGACCAGGCTCAGGGATAGAAAGGAAGGCAGGACCCCATGGCTTTCTTGTTGTAGACAGTTTTGGCATTCAGGTGGCATGGTGTGGGACTGTGGTTCCCTCCTCTGGGGCTAAGGTCAGGGCTCCTGTGGCCGGGGTTAACGCTGTGGCTAGGGTTAGTGGTCTTATTCTGTGACTAGCTGAGGGTCCAGCCCCTGGCCAAGGTTAGAACACAATACCTTACCAGAATCTAGTGAGTCCATGACCAGGGTTAAGATTCAGTCTGATATGAATGATGGCACCAGAGAGTTTGGAGAGGGGAACCAGTAGAGAGGGTTGAGAGGTCAGAAGGGGGCTGGAAGAGAAGATGGATGATGGCAAGCTCAGACATGGAAGTGTTGAAGATTTGGTAATCCTTCTGAACTAACCCAGTTCTGTAGAGCTGGATAGGTTGTGGGGAGCTAGCCCTTTTTAGTATCTGAGGTAGGGCTGTTCTAGGCATGGAATTTAGTGCTACAGAAATATGATCCCCTCATCCCATACCTATGATCCAAGGAGAAGCAAGATTTTTGAGATAGGGAAACTGAGGCATAGCATTTGGTCCTAGAGTGAGGGTCATCTAAGGGGGTGCTTTGATGTCCAGCCTTCAGGTAGCTGATGCCCAGGGTGCTGTTGTCATCTGAAACCCTAGAGATGTAATCAGAACAGTGTGCCGTTTCCTAGGCACTCTGCCCACTCGCTAGGTGTGCTCTATGTGCCACTCATGTGGCATTCACTGAGCCTACTGTATGCATAATTCAGGGTTGGACCACCCTGTTGGGGAGATGAAATGGGGTAGGGCACATACATGGTTAGCCCTTGCTCTTGGAATGTTCATGTGGAGCCATTTTTTGCAATAAGTTTTTTGATTCCCTTTGTTTTTATATTGCATTCATATCTGGACACACAGCCCTCCCTATTTATTCTTTGCTTGTCACAAAGAGAAATGATCAAGCAAAACTAGTTGATAAAGTGACTGGATCTGACAACGTATACGACATTCCACATTGGTAGTTCCCCCACCTCTAAGACAAGGAAGGATGCGCGTGTAATTTTTTTCTTCTCTGGAATCAAGATAAGTCATTATAATTTTGGGAAACATTGTGAATATTGTTCTCCTGATCTCGCTTACTTCACACCATGTATAAATCTTCCCATGTTCCTCTGGCCTCCTCATATTTGTCATTTTTTTGTGGCATAGTCATAATCTATTACATTCATGAGCTATTTGGTCAGCCATCTCCCAATAATAGGCACCCACTATGTTTCCAGTTTTT
The DNA here is from genome assembly GCF_900497805.2 of Vombatus ursinus. Classification (NCBI taxonomy): domain Eukaryota; kingdom Metazoa; phylum Chordata; class Mammalia; order Diprotodontia; family Vombatidae; genus Vombatus; species Vombatus ursinus. Next base: position 761,463 of record NW_020940358.1, on the reverse strand, counting down.
TGCTTCCACAAAAAGGGTTGCTCAAATACCAATATTTTGGTACATATGAGGCCTTTCTTTTTGCCTTTGATCTTCTTGGAATAGATGCCTGGTATAATGGACTTTTTGAAACAAAGGGTTTAAGCAGCTTAGTCACTCTTCCTGTTTCTTAATCCTTGTGGTAAGCAAGGAGAAGGGAGAAGAGGGTAGGGGTAGTGTCTGGCCTTTATTAGGGAACAGAAAAAAAGATTGCATTACTTAACTCTTAGCTTCATTTATGTGGTTGCTTAACAAGTGTTAACTGGTTGCTTCATATTCCTGGCTGTGGGCAGTGCTATATACAGAGTGAAAAGGATTCAAGCAGATATGGTCCTTGCCCTTGGAGAGCTTACATTCTAATAGAGAAACTTCTATCCATCAACATTCTTTCCTTAAGTAATTCAGTGAACATTGTTGATACATACAACCTAAGAGGGAAGGTAAAATCGATACACATTCAGTAAACATTATTGATGCCAGCTATGTGCAAAACCCAGCAAAGTAAATAACCCAGCAAATATTTATCATTCATCACATATAAAGTACTATTCTAAGCACTGGGGATTAAAAAAAAAAGTCCTTGGTGTGGAGGAGAATTTGTTTCTGATAAGTCCACAGATAGATATAACACAAAGTGGGAGTGATATGGGTAAAAGGCAGATCCAGACAATATTTTTTAGAAATATTTGAAGTTTACTAGCTGTGTGACTCTGGACATGTCACTTAACCCTAATTGCCTCACACACAAAAAAAGAAAGAAAGAAATATTTGAGGCAGGAGAAAGCATGTTCAGCTGTGGAGGTTTGGAAAGGGTAGCTGGAGGAGGTGGCACCTGGCCTAACTTCTGAGTCTTGATAGAAGAGATGCGTTCTAAAAAAACGAGGAAGGGTGTAGCTAGGTGGTACAGTGGATAGAGCACCAGCCCTGAAGTCAGGAGGACCTGAGTTCAAATCCGGCCTCAGACCAAACACTTGACATTTACTAGCTGTGTGACCCTGAGCAAGTCACTTAACCCCAATTGCCTAAAAAAAAAACAAAAAACCCCAAAAAATCCCCCAAATAAAACAAAAACAAATAAAATAAAATAAATCAAAATAAAAAAAACGAGGAAGAAGGAAGGAGTGTATTCCAAGCATTGGGGATAGCCTGTGCAAATTCACAGAAGTGGGAAATGTGATATTGAATTGGGAAAATAGCTAGTATTCCAGTGCATGAAGGAGAATGATGTGAAATAATGTCAGAAAGGTAGGTTGGAGCCAGATTATAGAGGGCCTCAAATACCAGGCTAAGAAGTTAGAATTTATAATTCAAAATTTGTAAGTCAAAGAGTTTATAATCTAGTAGGCAAGATAAGATAAGGATACAAATAACTACAATAGGAGACATCATAAATGCACCAGAAAGGTATGGACCAAGTTTTATCACAGATCTGAGAAGCGAAAGATAACTTCCTGCTAGGGGGTTTAAAGAAAGCTCCTTAGAAGAGGTAGCATTTGATGTGGTCCTCAAAAGAAAGAAAGTATTTCAACCTGTAGAGATAGGGGGAAGCCACTGCAGGTATCCAGGACAACAAGAGCAAAGGCAAGAAGGTGGGATAGTGTCTGGCATTGTCGGGCATCATAGAATCTTAGATTTAGAGCTGGAAGTCTATGAATGATATGAAGCAATGGGAGATATTCAAGATTTGCTAAATAGAGAGTAGCAACTGAGGGTTTATTTAACAGAATGTGGACATGATAAGAGCTAAAACCAATGTAATTTCCTTTCTTCATGACTAGAGAGTTGAAGGTAGAGACCAAAGATCTTTTTTTTTTTAATGTTTATATCTGGTTGTTTCATTCCTTTGCTCAGAAACAGTCCATGCCTCTTTATTGCCTGCCAAATGAAGTCCTGAGTCATTAGCGTGGCATTCAAGGCCCCTAAGGATATGATTCAATGCTACAATTCCATGAAAAATCTTTTAGTGGATATATTTTGCTTTTATATCATTTCTAAATATATCCATTCTTCTTTCCCTACCCATTGAGCCATCCCTTATGACGCAGAATAAAGAAATTTTTAAAAAAATAGTTCAGCAAAACTAACAATGGAGTCTGACATTCAGTAAAATCTGATAGTATATGTAAAATTCCATACCTATATTCCCCCACTTTCAGAAAGAAGAGGAGACTCATTTTCTTGTCTCTTCTTTGGGACCAAACATAGTCATTATTTTAGTGTTGTTGTACCCATTTACATTGTTGTAATCATTTGGATATATTGCTTTCCTGATTTTGCTTACTTCATTTTGTATGAATTCATGTAAGGCTTCCTGTGCTTCTCTGGATTCTCCTAATTGATCATTATTTTCTATTCCCTTTTTTTCTTATAAATTCACTGGATTTTAATCTTATTTGGTTTTATTTTACATTTTAACTGTCTTTTTGTTTCTATGTACCTTGATTTCCGATTTTATCCCTCTCCCTTACCTACCCAGGAAAGTCAATCCTTATAATAAAGTAAGAAAAAAAAATGATGAGAGGGAGGTGCATTACTTTATCATCTTGTAAGGGTCAACCTTAATCATTCTAAATACACAACATTCAGTTGCCTTCAAAATTTTTTTTGTTCTTTCCATTTATGTTGTTATAGTCATTGTGTATGTTGTTTTCCTTGTCCTACTTACTTTACTCTAAAATCAGTTTGTATGAGTCTTCTAATGCTTCCAATATATTTGTGTACCATACTTGTTTTTCCCAATCAGTGAATATCTACTTTGTTTCTAGTTCTGTGCCACTTCAAAAAGTGCTACTATGAATATTTTAGAATATATGGGACTTTTCTTTTTGTCTTTTACCTTCTTGAGATATATGCCTAGTAGTAGAATCTATAGGTCAAAGAGTATGGACATTTTAGTCATTTTTTAAGCATAATTCCAAATTGCTTTCCAGCATGGTGGGGCCAATTTGCAATTAGTTCTACTAATAATGTGTTACTGTGCTTGTTTTTCCACAGACCACCCTATCTAACCTTATCTCATATTACTTTCTCTATGCACCTCTGTGCTTGAGCCAAACTGAAACACTGTATGCCAGGAATGTGTACTATGTCCTTCCCTTTGCCTCTTTGTCTTTGTCCTAATCACAGAATCTCAAGAGTTGGAAGGAAACGTCAGGGACGTCCAATCTGTATCGGAATAGCTACTTCTAATGGCTGGAATATCCACCCTTTCACTCTCATCACCTGTACAATACCTACCTATCCAATAGAATCCAAATTAAGTGCTACTTCCTCTGAGAAGCCTTCCTTGTTCCCACTTCCCTTGTCTGAAACATCCATCAGACCATAGATGCCTGTATTGCTATCTTATCCCCTTACAGAAGTTCCATAGGGGCAGAGACTAAGCTTTGTTTTAAATTGTTTTATCTCTTTTCCAAGTGTCTAGCATTGAGCTCTTAATACAGTAGGTGCTTAATGTTTATTTTATAGTATTGACAAGTGAGTGCCCTCTTCAGTAAGCTAGAGGGAGCCCGCTGGTTTGGACTCTTCACTTCCAGGCACTGGGGGCACAGCCTCTACCTCTAAGGCCTCTTTTAGATGGGGAGTTTAGGGAATGCTTGGTGGATGGAGGCATTGCCAGTGGAGCCAGTTTGCCCAGGGTGGTGTGTCCAAGGCCAGTGTCACCCAATCTCTTCATCAGTGACCTGGAAGCCAGAATGGAGTCTGTTCATTAAGTTTGCAGAAGGTGCTGCTAATACTTGGAGAGATTGGGATAGATTTCAAAGTGACCTTGATAATAGGGAGAAATGACTTTCTAAAAGCAAGCTGAATTACATCAGGGACAAGGTAAAAACAGTAGAATATCTGCAAGGGCTTGAGCATGGGGGAAGGAGGAGAAAGGGCAAAGAGAACCAACTCTGTTCATTCTAGATAGAGAAAGAAGAGGTAGGTGCAAAGTTTTTTGAAAGAGCTGGGTGAGAGGGTCATAGTAGACCACAAGCTTTGTGACTTATTCCTGTTGAATCTTAGAATAATAGAATTTCAAAGTTAGTAGGGACCTCAAAGGTCATCTAATTCAAGCTATACCTGAGCAGCAATCCTCTGTACAGCATCCAAGATGCCTTACAAGGAATGGTCCCACTTTTTTTTTTAATTCTTTTTATTTTTCTTTAAGTATTTCCCAATTACATGTAAAAAATTTTTAACAATCATTTTTTAAAATTTTGAGTTCAAAATTCTTTCTTCCCCTCTTGCCCCTCTCTCCTCCTTGAGGAAGCAAGCAATTTGGTATTGATTATACATGTGAAGTCATGCAAAACGTATTTCCACATTAGCCGTGTTGCAAAAGAAAGCAAAATAAAACAATAAAAATGAAGAAAGTTTTAAAAAAAGTAATTCAATCTGCATTCAGTGTTCATCAGTTCTCTCTCTAAAGGAGGATAGCATTTTTCATCATAGGTTCTTTGGAATTATCTTGGATCATTGTCTTGATCAGAGTAGCTAAGTTTTTCACAGTTGATCACCCTTACAATATTGCTGTTACTCCTGGTTCTGCTTACTCACTTTGCATCAGTTCACATAAGTCTCCCCAGGTTTTTCCAAACCCATCCTGCTCATCATTTCTTATAGCACAATTGTATTCCATGATCATTATAGGCCACAACTTGTTCAGCCGTTCTCCAACTTATGGACATCCCTTCAATTTCTAATTCTTTGCCACGACAAAAAGAGTTACTATAAATGTTTTTGTACGTATAGGTCCTTTTTCCTTGTCTTTGATCTCTTTGGGATACAGACCTAGTCGTGGTACTGTGGGTCAAAGGTATGTACAGTTTTATAGCCTTTGGGCATCATTCCAAATTATTCTCCAAAATGGTTGGACTAGCTCACAACTCCATCAACAATGTATATGTCCTAAATTTTCCACATCCCCTCCAATATTTGTCATTTTCCTTTTCTGTCATGTTAGCTAATCTGATTAGTATGAGGTGGTATCTCAGTTGTTTGAATTTATATTTATCTAATCAGTAGTGATTTAGGGCATTTTTTATGTGACTATTGATAACTTTGATTTCTTCTTCTGAAAACTGCAAACATTTGGTCATTTTCCTTTTCTGTCAACATTTGTCATTTTCCTTTTCTGTCATGTTAGCCAATCTGATTAGTATGAGGTGGTATCTCGGAGTTGTTTGAATTTGCATTTATCTAATCAGTAGTGATTTAGAGCATTTTTTATGTGACTAATGATAACTTTGATTTCTTCTTCTAAAAACTTCCTGTTCGTATCCTTTGACTGTTTATTTATTTATTTATTTATTTTTGGCTAGGCAGTGGGGTTAAGTGAGTTGCCCAGGGGTCACACAGCTAGTAAGTGTTATGTGTCGAGGCTGGATTTGAACTCAGGTCCTCCTGAATCCAGGGGCGGTGCTCTATCCTCTGCGCCACCTAGCTGCCCCATTCCTTTGACTATTTATCATCTGTGGAATGGCTCTTATTTTTATTAGTTTGACTCAGTTCCTTATATATTTGAGAAATGAAGCTTTTATCAGAGAAACTTGCTGTAAAGTTATTTTCCCAGTTTCCTGTTTTCCTTCTAATTTTGGCTACATCGATTTAGTTTGTGCAAAAACTTTTTAAATTTCATGTAATCAAAATTATCCATCTTACTTCCTATGATCCTCTCTCTTGTTTGGTCATAAACTTACTGTTTTTGTAGATCTTACAGGTAACTTTTTCCATGTTCCCCTAATTTGCTTATGATATCACCATTTATATCTTAATCATGTATCCATTTTGACCTTATTTTGGTATATGGTATGAGATGTTGGTCTATGCCTACTTTCTGCCAAATTGTTTTCTAGTTTTCCTAGAAATTTTTCATCAAATGTTGTATTCTTACCCCAAAAGCTTAAAACTTTGGATTTATCAAACACTTGATTACTATGATAGTTTACTACTGTGTATTGTGTACCAAATCCATTCCACTAATCCATGACTCTATTTCTTAACCATTACCAGATTGTTTTGATAATTAGCACTTTGTAATATAGTTTGAAATCTGGTACTGCTAGGCCACCTTCCTTAACATTTTTTTCATTGATTCCTTTGATATGCTTGACCTTTTGTTCTTCCAGATCAATTTTGTTACTATTTTTTCTAGCTCTATAAAATGATTTTTTGGTAGTTTTATTGGTATGGCATTGAAATAAGTAAATCAACTTAGGCAGAATTGTCATTTTTTTACATTGACTTGGCATACCCATGAATAATAAATAGTGTCCCAATTGTTTAGATCTGTCTTTATTTGTGTGAAAAGTGTTTTGTAATTTTTGTGTTCATATAATCCTTGAGTTTCTCTTGGCAGGTAGATTTCCAAATATTTTATATTGTTTGCAGTTACTTTACGTGAACTTTCTCCATCTCTTGCTGCTGGGTTTTGTCAGTAGTATATAAAAATGCTGATGATTTATGTGGGTTTGTTATGTATCCTACAACTTTGCTGAAGTTGGTAATTATTTCAGCTTGATTCTCTAGGATTCTCTAAGTATACCATCATATCATCTGCAAAGAGTGATAGTTTTGTTTCCTCATTGCCTATTTTTGTTTCTTCAATTTGGTTTTCTTGTCTTATTGCTATAGCTAGCATTTCTAGTACAGTATTGAATAATAGTGGAGATAACAGACAGCCTTGCTTCACTCCTGATCTTTTTGGAAAGGCTTCAAGTTCATCCCTGTTACAGATAATGCTTGCTTTTGGTTTTAGGTAGATATTACTTATCATTTTAAGGAAAGCTCCATCTGTTCCTGTGCTTTCTAGTGTTTTTAATAGAAATTGATGTTGTATTTCATCAAAGGCTTTTTCTGCATCTATTGAGATAATAATATGATTTTTGTTGTTTTTATTATTAATATGGTCAGTTATGCTGATAGTTTTCCTAATATTGAACCAGTCTTACATTCCTGGTATAAATCCCACTTGATCATAGCATATGATCTTCGTGGTATATTTGTATAATCTCCTTGCTGGTATTTTATTTAAAATTTTTGCATTGATATTCATTAGGGAAATTGGTCTGTAGTTTTCTTTCTCTGTTTTTGCTCTTCCTAGTTTAGGTATCAAAACCATATTTGTGTCATAAAAGGAATTTGATAGGACTCCTTTATCTATTTTTTCAAATAGTTTATATATAGTATTGGAGTTAATTGTTCTTAAATGTTTTGTAGAATTCACTTGTAAATCTGTCTGGTCCTGGGGATTTTTTCTTAGAGAGCTCGTTGATGGCCTGTTCAACTTCTTTTTTGTAAGATAAGGTTATTTAAGTATTCTATTTCTTCTTTGGTTAATCTGAGAAGTTTATATTTTTATAAATATTCATCCATTTCAGTTAGATTGTCAGTTTTACTGGCATATAATTAGACAAAATAACTCCTAATAATTGCTATAATTTTATTTTCATCAGTGGTGCATTTACCCTTTTCATTTTTGATAATTTGGTTTTCTTCTAAATTTTTTTTAAATCAAATTAACCAGTAGTTTGTCTATTTTACTATTTTGTTTTTTTCATAAACCTATCTCCTAGTTTTACTTACCAGTTCAATAATTTTTTTACTTTCAATTTTATTACTCTCTTCTCTGATTTTCAGGATTTCCGTTTTGGTGTTTAGTTGGGGGTTTTAAATTTGTTCTTTTTCTAGGTTTTTTTTTTTTAGTTTTAGTTTCATACTCAATTCACTTATCTGCTCTTTCTCTCCTTTACTGATAAAAGCATATAGAGATATACATTTCCCCCAAGTACTGCTTTGGCTGCAAACTACAAATTTTGGAATGTTGTCTCATTGTCACTTTCTTTAATGAAATTATTGTTTCTATGATTTGTTTTTTGACTCACTCATTATTTAAGATTAGATTATTTAGTTTTCAGTTAACTTTTAATCTTTGCATTCACGGCCCTTTATTCAATGTAACTTTTATTGCATTGTGGTCTGAAAAAGGTGCATTTAATATTTCTGCTTTTCTTCATTTGATTGTAAAGTTTTTATGTCCTAACACATGGTCAATTTTTGTGAAGGTACTATGTATAGCTGAGAAAAAGTTTTACTTCTTTCTATTTCTACTTCGTTTTCTCCAGAGGTCTGTCATATCTAACTTTTCTAGGATTTTATTTATCTCCTTGACTTCTTTCTTATTTACTTTATGATTATGTTTATCTAGATCTGAGAGGGAAAAGTTGAGGTCCCCTACTAGTATCGTTTTACTGTCTGTTTCATCCTATAACTCATTTAACTTTTCCTTTAAGAATTTGGATGCTATGCCATTTGGTGCATATATGTTTAGTAATGATATTACTTATTGTCTATGATTCCTTTTAGCAAGATATAGTTTCCCTGCTTATGACTTTTAATTAAGTCTGTTTTTGCTTTTGCTTTATTTGAGATCATGATTGCTACACCTGCCTTTTTTACTTCAGCTGAAACTTAATAGATTTGGCTACAATTCCTTATTTTAATTCCGTGTGTGTCTCTCTGTTTCAAGTGTATTTCTTGCAAACAACATGTTATTGGATTCTGGGTTCTAATCCAATCTGCTATCTACTTCTGTTTTATGGGTGAGTTCGTTCATTCACATTCACAGTTATGATTGTTAACTGTGCATTTGCCTCCATCCAGTTTTCTTCTGTTTATTCTTTTCTTCCTTTTTATCCTGTCCCTCCTCTAAAGTCTGTTTTACATGGGAGTTTTCATTTTGGGATCTCTTTCAGATGGTGTTCAGTGGATTCTTTCAATTTCTTTTTTACCTTCTGGTTTGAGGACATTGGGGCAGTTTTTCTTGGTAATTTCTTGAAAGATGATGTCGAGGCTCTTTCTTTAATCATGTCTTTCAGGTAATACCATAATTCTTAAATCATCCCTCCTCAATCTGTTTTCCAGGTCAGTTATTTTTCCTATGAGATATTTCACATTTTCTTCTATTTTTTTATTCTTTTAACTTTGTTTTATTGTTTCTTTATATCTCATGGATTCATTAGCTTCCACTTGCCCAATTCTGATTTCTAAGAAATTATTTTCTCCAGTGAATTTTTGTACCTCTTTTTCCATTTGGCCAATTTTGTTTTTT
>NW_020940358.1:730544-752341 GCF_900497805.2 Vombatus ursinus | reverse complement strand
ATTTTTGTACCTCTTTTTCCATTTGGCCAATTTTGTTTTTTAAGGTGTTATTTTCTTTGGTATTTTTTTGTGCCTCTTTTGTCAAGCTGTTAATTGTCTTTTCATAATTTTCTTCTTTTGCTGTCATTTTTTTTACCTAATTTTCCTTTATTACTCTTATTTGATTTTGAAAATAATTTTTTTAGATCTTCCAGGAATTCTTGTGTTCAATTCATTTTTTCCTGAGGCTTTGCTTTTAATTATTTTATTTTATTTATTTATTTATTTTTAAGGCAATTGGGGTTAAGTGACTTGCCCAGGGTAACATAGCTAGTAAATGTCAAGTGTTTGGTCTGAGGCCAGATTTGAACTCAGGTCTTCCTGACTTTAGGGCTGGTGCTCTGTCTACTGCACCACCTAGCTGCCCCATTTTTTTTTTTTTTTTTTTGCTTTCAACTGTTTTGACTTCATTGTCTTGTTCTGAGTTAGTATCTTGATCTTCCCAGTCACCATAGTAGCTTTTTATGGTCTGGTTTTGTTTTTTGGGTTTTTTTTGGTGTTTGCTCGTTTTTCTAACCAATTTCTTGATTTCGAACTTTATGTTAATGTTGGGCTCTGTTCTCCACATCAGGGATGGAGGGGCCTTGTCTCAAGCTTCGGGCTTTTTCACACTGCTATTTTTGGAGCTCCTTCTGGGGATTTGGAAGTTTTCAGTGCTTCCAAGGTGATGTTATCTGGGAAGAGGTGAGGTCATTGTTCTCCTGGTCTGCACTCTGGTCCTTATCCAGGAAAGGCCCTAATCCTTTGGGATTGCAGTCAGTACTGCTCCTCAGGGCCCCTGCTCTCATGAGACCAGAAACAATACTATTCCTCAGGATCCTTGATCCCTTGGTACCAGAAATGATACTGCCCCATCTTGATCGAAAGTGTTCCTTTTCACTCTTGAACTAAGAAGTGGGGATAGCCAGTGGAATTGCCAAACAGTGTCCAGCCCTGTGCCCAGTGCTAGCATCGGGCTCCCCGTAATCTCTATCTGACTAGTTGCCAGATCCCCTTACCATCTTTGGCTTGAGAACTCCTAAAGCTGCTTTTGTTTCTGTCACCACCATCTAGTTGCACCACTAGTGTTTCATTCACGTGTGCTCCATGTCAGCCTATACCACCAGTATCATATTGAGTTAGCTGTCCACTAAACCTCCAGGTCTTTTTCACACAAACTTTGGCCTAGCTGTGTCTTACCCATACCATTCTTATGCATATAAATATATAAACATTTCCATTAAATTTCAGCATGTTAGATTTAGCTGATTATTCAAATCTGATCAGACTTGTTTTGGAAACCAGTTTCATTCAACTTGTTAGCTTTCAGTTTAAAAAAAAATCTTATTCTTGATATTTTAAAATTGGTTATAATTATTTCTTAACATATCCTTACTCTATCCCTTATCTAACAAGGTTTGTGACAAAGATTGAAAAAAAAAAAGAAAAAAAGCAGTTTAACAAACCCATTGATCATATCTGACAGAATATGTAATATTCCATACCCATAGTCTCCCATCTCTGCAGTAATACAGTTTCTCAGCTCTTCTTTGGTCATTATAACTGCACAGTGTTCTCTCTCTCTTTCTTCTTCTTTTCCCTCTCTCTCTCTCAATTTTTTCCTCATTTACATTATTGTAATCATTTGGGTATATTGTTTTCCTAGTTCTGCTTACTTCATTCTTCATCAGTTCATTTAAGTCTTCCTGTGCTTCTTTGAATTCTTCATGTTTATTGTTTCTTATGGAGCAGTAATAATTCACTCATTATATATATGTACCATAATTTGTTTACCATTCCCCAATTGATGGGCATTTTCTTTATTTCCAGTTCTTTGCTTCCATTAAAGGGACTGCTCTGAATATTTTGGTAGATATAGTTCTTTCCTTTCTGTCTTTGACTTCTTCAAGTACATGCCTTGTAGTGGGATCTGTGGGTCAAAGGGTATGGATATTTTACTGACTTTTTTTTTAATCATCATTCCAAATTTCTTTCCCATCCTTAGTTTTTTTTAATGTATTTACATTAAAATGACATGTTCCTGGGATTGAAGCAGCAGGATCAAAAATCAATAAACATGAAAAGCCACATTTCAAAGTTTGCTGAAAAGAGCCCTTAGATTGGAAGTCAGAAGGAATGGATTCTGATCCCAGCTATGCCGCTCATCATCTAAGTTATGAGACCTTGGATAAGTTGCTGCTCTCTGAGCCTCATTTTATAAAATCAGGGAGTTAGACTAGATGGTGTCTGAGGTCCTTTGTACCTCTGACGTTATTTAACTAAGATTTGTTAACTATGAAGTTATGCATGGGTGGGGGCTAGGGGGATATCCATATCCAGGGAATTTTCTGGCCCAGGGAGGGCAGAGAACAGGGTTCTTAACTAGGAGTCTGTGAACTTTGAAAATGTTTTTATAACTGCATTTCAAGGTCCTATGTCTTATTTTATGCTCTTAAAAAACATTATTCTGAAAAGAGGGCTGTAGGCTTCATCAGACTGCCAAAAGGTTCATAATACAAAAAGGGTTAAGAACCCTTGGTCTACAGCATCTCACATTATCAAGATAAGGTCAAAATGGGTACATGATTAAGACATAAAGGGTGATATCATAAGCAAGTTAGGGGAGCATGGAAAAAGTTACCTGTAAGGTCTGTGGGAAAGGGAAGAGTTTATAACCAAATAAGCGATAGAGAAAACCATGAAAAGTAAAATGGATAATTTTGATTACATGAAATTTTAAAAAAAGTTTTTACACAAACTAAATCAATATAGCCAAAATTAGACGGAAAACAGGAAACTGGGAAAATAATTTTATAGTAAGTTTCTCTGATAAAAGTCTCATTTCTCAGATATATAGGGAACTGAGTCAAATTTATAAAGATAAGAGCCATTCCCTAGTTGATAGTCAAAGGATGTGAATAGACAACTTTAGGAAGAAGAAATCAAAGTTATCAATAGTCATATAAAAATTCTCTAAAGCATTAATTACAAATACAAATTAAAATAACTCTGAGATACTACCACATACCTATCTGAGTAGCTAACATGACAGAAAAGAAAAATGACAAATGTTAGAGGGGTTGCACTGTCGGTGGAGTTGTGAACTGGTCCAACCATTCTGGAAAACAATTTGGAATGATGGCTATAAAACTGTGCCTTTAACCCAGCAATATCACTACTAGGTCTGTGTCCCAAAGAGATCAAAGACAAGGGAAAAGGACTCACATGTACAAAAATATTTATAGCAGCTTTTTTTGTGGTGGCAAAGGATTGGAAATTGAGGGGATGTCCATAAGGTGGGGAATGGCTGAACAAGTTGTAGCATACGATGATCATGGAATACAATTGTGCTGTAAGAAATGATGAGCAGGATAGGTTCAGAAAAACCTAGGAAGATTTATATAAACTGATGCAAAGTGAAGTGAGCAGAACTAGGAGAACATTGTACACAGAAACAGCAATATTGTAAGGATGATCAACTGTGAAAGACTTAGCCACTCTGATCAAAAAAATGATCCAAGACAATTACAAAGGACTCATGATGAAAAATGCTATTCACTTCTAGAGAGAGAGCTGATGAATTCTGTGTGTAGATAGAAGCATACTTTTTTCTACCTCATTTTTTTTGCTTTTTTTCTTCAGCACAGTTAATATGGAAATAGGTTCTGCTTGATTTCATATGAATAATTGATATATTGCTTGCCTTCTCAAGGAGGGGGAAGGGGCAGGAGGGAGGGAGAGAATTTGGACCTCAAAAGAAAAAAATGAATGTTAAAAAAAATAATAAACATTAACAAAAAAATTAAGTCGTCATTAGAGATACCATTGGTTTCTACTTCACTGCTCTTTAGACAGTTCTTATTTGACAGCTTGAACCAAAATGAGCAAATGCCTAGATATCATTAGGCTTCTAGTTCTAGCTCTCACACTAATTAGTTGTATGACTTTGGATCATTCACTTAAATTTATGTTTGTTTTTAAAGTTTAAAAAAAAAAAGCAGCCCTGGTCCAGAGTCTGGGGTTTGGGTCTTCACTGCCAACATTCTTTGCCCTGTAGTGCTGATTGAACTGGAGGAGAAATTCTGGTTCTGTCTCATGACCCATCCCCCTTCAGGTCAGAGGTCACTGCTGACCACCCATCTACCTTTCCCTACCATCTCTGAGCTCAACTGGGATAGTAGTTGGGCCTCTGCCCTAGTTCTTCCACCAGTGAGCACACTTGTGAGCCTGTTGCATTCAGCCTGAAGCAGCTGAGCTGACCTTTGGTTACCCCTGCAGTGCTGGGAGCACTGTTTCCTGGCACTGCCAGGAATATGGGCAGCACATGTCTCGTGCATTGGCAGAGAAAACTGACCACATCTCTGGCCAGGAGGTATACGGTTCCCTATGGCTTCCCAGGAATAACATGGTCATGGGTGATCCCAGGAATGAGAACTAACACCATACCACCTGGGGCCTTGGTTGGGAATATTCATCCCCTTTGTCCAGTGGGGATAACTCCTTCATTCCTTCAAAATCCCCATTCCCATGGATTTCCTTCCTGTGGTAACTGCTTCTCATCCTGTGTTCTCCAGACTTATTCAGCTGGCCCTCGAATTTCTTGATCAGGTGCCAATTTAAATAGCAGGACACTGCCCACCAATAACTAAGTTATGCCCACAGTACAGGCTCTGGGTCACTGCCAAGGCAGCTGTAGCATCTTCCCTTGGCTTCTCCTGTAACCCCCCTCTACAACTCTCCCTGCTGAATCTCTAGCCTTTAAAAGCATCTTTCTGCCTCCCTGACCTGGTGCTGTCCCCCAGGTCTGGAGAGGTTCCCCTCTGATAGGGGAATAGTAGAATTTTGGTTAGGAATGTTGTTGGGAGCTACCTACCAGAAAATGATGTATGGTTTATTGTCCCTGCTTCCAGGGCTGGTAAAGAGCCTTCTGTTGTGGAGGACATCTTGGGAGGGGCATTGGCTAGTGCTGTGGTGTGTAGGGGACAGGGAGCATAAGGTGGGGAGCACAGGGAATAAGATGAGGACAAATTTGAGCAAAAGGAAAAGGCAGGAGCTGAGGGGAGGACCTAAGGCCTGAGCACCACCTCACTGGGTCCCAGTGGGAGCCCAAGCTCTGCTGCCCTTGATTCAATTTAATTAACTTCCACAAGCATTTCTTTCATACTTGCCAAGAACTAGACAATGAGCAGTGGCCTGGAGATAAAAAGACAAAAGTTAAACAGTTTCTGCCCTCAAGGAGCTTCCTTTCTATTGAGAAACTTATATTCTTAGGTAAGGGCCCTCAACTCCTCCCTGCTGAGCACAAAGGTGTACTTGGAGGCCGGAAACTTGGGTCCTTTTCCTGGTCCATCTCCTAGGCTAGTAGATCTGTAGCTGGAAATGATCTAGTACAATTTTCTCATTTTACAGATGAGGAAATTGAGACATAGGAAAGTTAAATGACTTGCCCAAGGTCACACAGGGAGTTAGCATCAGGGGTAGGATTTGAACCAAGGTCCTTTGACTCTAGTCTTTTCTTTTGTACTGTTGGATATCAAGCCAAGTCCAGGCTCCTTTTTGAGTCTTAGCTTCTCTTTCTGTTTCTTGGAGACACACCCGTATTGTTTTGAGGGGCCAGTGATATTTGGGGAGAACACTTCTGGAGGTCAGGTGAGGGGAAGCTTTATTCATATCAAATTAGAGGAAGTGATTGCTCACCTGCCAGTCAGTATTCCTAGATCCTGTTCTGTTTCCTATGACTCGAGACCACACCACCTTCCTAACCTCATACTGGAACATCCTTCCCTTCCCTATCTCTGTTTGCCAACATGGAGTTAGGAATATATTGATAGGAAAGGGGGTGCTGAGAGAGTTCTCAAGTATCAGAGCAGTTCCGTCCTTAGTGACATTGAAGCTGAGCTCTAGTTCCACCCCTCCCTATCCCTCATCCAGCCTCACCCCTCAGCTTAACAATCTCAGGGAAGGTTTTGTCCTCGACACTCTTCAGCCTTCCTTATCTGAATCCTGTATCTTGGGACAGTGGAGACCAGGCTGTTCTCACTTTCCCTATCTCTCTGTCCACAGTGGGTTCTGGCCTTCGAGATCTTCATTCCCCTTGTTCTCTTCTTTATCCTCCTTGGGCTGCGGCAAAAGAAACCTACCATCTCGGTGAAAGAAGGTGAGGTAGAGGCCAGTCATTGGTTGGGGTTGGGGGGAGGGTGAATACTGTGGAAAATACTATGGAAGAATACCATGGAAAAAGCACAGGCTTCAAATCCTGGTTCAGTCACTTATCACCTAGGTGACTTTAGGTAAGTCATGTAACCACTCTTGTTTTCCTCACTTATAAGATAAAATGGTTGGTTGGGTGAATTGTAAGCTTCCCCTCCAGCTCAAAATCCAATGAATCCTATCAATAGGAAGGAGAAAGTGTTACTCTCCCCTACTCATACTTCAGCCTACCACCGAGCAAGGTAGATGATATATCTGAGAGGGGCAGGGGGGTGCTGGAGAGGGGGAAGCCTGGGAGGACAGGAAAGAGATTTGGAACAGGGAAAGGAGGGAGGGATTGGGGAGGGAAAGATATTCAAGATGAGAGGAGATCCAGGAAGGCCTAGAAGGTGGGGAGAGATGGTTGTCTTCATCATGTCTATTCACATAACGGTGTGTTTGCATGTATATTCCATGCATGCACGTGTGTGCATGTGTGTGCACACAGGAACTTGTATTTCAGCATCTCCTCAGCCTGGGCCCAGGTAATGAAGTGGACATGGCCAGCCAAGGCTGCCTGCCGGAGGAGTTGTCTTCGAGTCACCATCATTCGCTTTGCATTCAAGGGCTAAGATGCCCCAGCCTCAGCTTCCTCACCTCCCATTCACCATTTTTTTTTTGTGTTTTTGGTTCTCTTCTCCCCTCCCACCACCTCCATCCTCTCATGCATGTTCTCTTCTTTTCTTCCTTCTGCATTTCTGTGCCCGTCTGAATCCCTTGCATGACCAGTCTGTAAGTTTCAACCTCTTTCTGCCCCCTTCCCTTCCGATGACCCCCAAGTAGTCTGGGAAATGACTGATAGATTCCTGGCTGCTTTCCTGATTCCTCTTCCCACCCTTCTGTTTGCTCTCCCCTCTTTAGGGCTCTGGGATGGTTCTGGTGGGCTAGGTGGGGTATCCCTCTTAGGAAGGTAGGATATGAGACAGTGCTTCCCACGGTTTAGCTTGGGCATTTCTGCTGCTGGCTCGGTCTCACTGTTGCTTCCTGGTTTGTACAGTTTCTTTGTTAACCCCTTGGTTATGCACAATTCCACCCAAGATCCAAGGAAGGCAGGCTTTGGGGAGGTAGACCCAGTTCTAGGTCTCCAGTCCTGTGCAAGCATGTCAGGTCTAGGAGAGCTGTTTCTTTCCACAGGAAAAGAGTTGAAGTATGGATACAAGGAAGTAGAATTCAGCTTTTTAGTTTGTTCCAGTGGCCCCAGGGAAGGCATTGTAGGATTGAAAGAAAGCCATTAGATCATTCAAAAATCCTGCCCTGGGACCTTGGATTAGGGGACACTCCATAGCTATTTCCATCAGCCCCCCAGGGGGAGCATCCCCTTATGCGGGGGTCATCAATCGGCCACAGAAGGAGCCAGGCAATGGATTCTCCAGACATGCCCCAAAGCTAGGCTGGTTCCTTTTTTCTTCCTATCAGGTAACGGGGTAGACGGTCCACACAGAGGTGGGGAGGGGAAAGAGAATACCCTTGGACATCATTATACCCCAGGTGACAACTTCTGTGCTTGGCGGGGAAGGGACCTAGGCCAGTTTCCATCTGCTTTTCCTCCGTCTGACTAAACCTCCCTGAAGAGCTGACTCTCTCATAGGAAGGGCTAGTCTGGGGCTGGGACCTACCTGAGTCTCCTCTCCTCACCCCCTTCCCTACTCAGCCCAATTCCCATTAGGGGTTACCCCCTCCTGGGCCCTGATTCCCTATAACCATGGGCTTCCTGAGGGGCTTATCTGAAAAAACTGCATTTCTCAGGGGAGAGAAAAAAAATTGGGGTAGACGCTTCAGGAGAGATAAGGTGATTATTCCCTTTCCCCCCTCCCCCCCCAAGAGTGTGGATAAGGGCATAGAATAATTACCTGAAGGTGGGAGGAGGGGTGGAAGCAAGAATCCTGGGGGAAGGGATGCAGGCCTTGGTACATATCCTTTGCACACTATCCTAGGGCTAAAGGGAGGCAGCTTTTCCCTCTTACACCCTACCCCCAATTCTTCTTCCTTAATAGACTCTGGGGCTTGGCTAGGGGAGGGGACTTGGGCTTCTATTGATAAACTGCATTCACTGCTCCGCTAATTAGTCAGCCTGAGAAGTTAGAAGTCACTGTGTACCCCTAGGACGTATCTGCTGGCTGGTCCCCCAAGAGCCCAGGATGTCTCCTGTGCCTTCCATTGGCCATGCCAAAACAACAGGGTCACCACTGACTTCCTGACATCCTGGGGAGGGTGGACCAACACTTATACTGGGAGGGAAGGGATCCCCTTGGGCCTTAAGCCCTTTGATTTCTGACTTGTACTGGCTGTGCCTGAAACAACTTCCTGGCCCCAATGTCTGACTTAACCTGCTGTACTGCTCTGGGCTGGGCATTCTGTGTCTCTGTCCTTATCTCTATCTCCTCTTCTATCTTCTCTCTGTCTTTTTCTCTGTGACTCTTTCCTCTTTGTTTCGCTCTTTTTCCTGGTGTCTCTCTCCTTCTCTCTCCTCTGCTCTCTGTCTCTGTTTCTCTCTGTGTGTCTCCCTTTCTCTTTTCTACAAACTCTTACTTCTCCCCTGTCCTCCTCATCTCTCTCCTCCCTTCCTAGCGTACTACACAGCATCACCTCTCACCTCGGCTGGCATCCTGCCTGTTATGCAGTCCCTTTGTCCTGATGGCCAGCGGGATGAATTTGGCTTCCTCCAGTATTCAAATTCCACGTGAGTACCAGAGTTTGTGTCCCTCCCTGGGCTGGCTCCCAGAAGTTACCTATTTCCATTAGCCTTTGAGAGTCTCTCCTCAGGCACTGCCTGTGCCTGGGAAATGTCTCCATACCAGTTTTCCTCCCCAACTTCTTACATCCAGGTCCCAATCAAGAAGAAGGTGGGCACAAGTGTCACCTTTTACAAGAGGCTTTTCATGATCCCCCCACTTGCTATTACCTTCCTCTTAACACTTTGTATTTATTTTGTGTATATTATACATACATACATACATACATATATGTGTATATATTTATATGCAAGTGGTTACCCTCCAGCAGAATGTAAGCCCCATGAAGACAGGCACTTCCCATTTTTGGTCTTTGTTTGCCTCATAGACCCGGCACAGTGACTGGCAAGTAGCAGGTGCTTAATAAATGTTTATTGAATAGAAAAAAAAAAAGAAAAAGGTGGGTAACCCATCAGGTGCTGTTCCCACAGGGTGACCCAGCTCCTAGAGCAGCTAAATCGAGTGGTGGAGGAGAGTAATCTGTTTGATCCTGCGAGGCCCAGCCTTGAGGAGGAGTTGGAATCTGTCCGAAGTCATCTGGAGTCCCTTAGCAGTGGCCCTGGGACCTTGGAAAGCCATTTTGACAGCCAAGCAGGTGGGCCTCTGAGCCTGGGGGTATGGGGATTAGAGGCAGGATTTCTGGGTTCTAGGACCCATCTCCCCAACCCAGGGAGACATAAATTAATCCCTTTCTGCTCTTGGTGCCTCAGTTTTCCCATTAGTCCAGTGGTAGTAAGTATTTAGAAACCTTGAGATAAGTATGATGTGATAGAAGGAGCATTGAATGTGGATTTAGAAAACCTGGATAAAACATCTAAAGCACTATGGAATCTGAATGCAGATCAAAGCAAACTATTTTCTCTCTTTTTTTTCTTTCTCATAGTTTTTCCCTTTTGTTCTGATTCTTCTTTCACAACATGACTAATGTGAAAACACGTTTAATTTGATTGTACATGTATAGCCTATATCAGATTGCATGCCATCTTGGGGATGGAAAAGTGGAGGGAGGGGGAAAAAATTTGGAACTCAAAATCTTATAAAAGTGAATATTGAAAACTAAAAATAAATAATTTTTTTTTTTTTTTTGGTGAGGCAATCAGGGTTAAGTGACTTGCCCAGGGTCACACAACTAGTGAGGGTCAGGAGTCTGAGGCTGCATTTGAACTTAGGTCCTCCTGATTCCAAGGCCAGAGCTCTATCCACTGCGCCACCTAGCGGCCCCTAAAATAAGTAAATTTTTTTAAAAAGGTTAAAAAAAAAAAAGAGAGAGAAGAAAACCTGGATAAGAATCCTAGCTCTTTCCAGTATAACCTTGAGCAAATTTACACTGTGACGTTAATCTGACAGCTCTGACGAGATCACCTGTGTGACCTTGGTCAGGTTATTTTCTCTGGGCTTCAGTTTCTTCGGCTGTAAAATGCTGGGGTTGGACTAGTCCAGGAAACGTCCTCAGTACTGGAAGCCTGTCTGGAGGTGGGAGTCCCTCCCCAGGGCTGATTCTGGGGACATGCCTTCAACCCTAGCTTCCCTGTCTAGGATGATGGGCCTTCTCACAGAACCGTCTTGTTTTCCCCCGCTCTGTTTAGTGTCCGACTTCACTCTGGGCTCAGCAGCCAAGGACAGACAGGAGTTCTACCGTTTCCTTTCCCAGAATTTGTCCCTGTCCAATGATACCACAGAGATGCTGTTGGGTTCTAAGGTCAACCTGCATGAGGTGAGTGACTGTTGGGGAGAAGTGGGGGACTGCAGTTGGCCTGGTATTGGGACTGAGCTGCTGACCTAGAACATGGACTGATTTGCCTGTTAGTGGATACAGAGAAGCATAAAGTGAGGTACTTGCCTTCAAGGAATGTATGGGAACAAGGCACATGGTCTATTTTTAGGAAGAGCTTTCCCAACCCCCTTATAGTCATCCCACATGGAACAGCCCAGCCTAGAGAAAGTGGGCTGTGTGAAAGTATTCCCAGCCTGGTCTGTGGCTTGCATGGGGCTGGCCCCAAGGCTTCAATGTGGGGCTGTACTTTAGGTCTGTAAATATGTTTCCTTCCTTCCTTCCTCCTTCCTTCCCTCCTTCCCTTCTTCTCCTCCTCCTTCCCCTCCACCTCCCCCACCCCCGCCCCCATGGCAGGTCTATAGGCTACTCTTTGGTCCTTTACCCACCCTGACTGAGGGCATGTTGTCAAAGAAGGGAAAGGAACCCTGGGTTCGCTCAGGGGTTGGTGAAAAGAAGTTCTGGCTGGAGGTGAGGTTCCCCACTCCAAAACCAAGATACAGAGGTCTGAGAAGTGGGAAGGGTAAGAGGGTATGAGGAAAGCCTTTTAGTGACCCAGGCTTCAAGGGTGTTGGTGCAGGGATTAATGGGCATGTTGAGGAATAGGGTAGTATCAGCAAGTGTGATTGGGTATGGTTAAGTGTGGACTTATTTAGGCATCACGTCAGTTAAGAGGGGGAGGTATGGGGAAGCTGGAGCGGGGAGGAGCAGATGAATCTAGCTAGGAACTGCTAAGAGCTAGGGAAAAGGCACAGGAGAAGACGAGGATGGAATGCAGAGTCTGGGGATACAGAAGGGATCTGCTTCCTAGGGGGAGCTATTCTTTGAACCTCTGTGCTCTCTTCTGTTCTGGGATTTTTCTCCTTCTCCGCCTCCTCCAGGATGGCCTTCTGGGCAGCTGGCGAGACCTCGAAGAAGGACTAGTGCCTCATGCCCTACAGGAGCCTACCCACCATGCCAACAAGCAAGCTGTATTCCGCCTCCTGTCCCAGGCTCTGGGCCTGGCTGGTCCTCCTCTGGAACATCCTGAGGCCTCCAGCCCCCAAGCCCTGGTCAGAGAGATGGAGGTGAGGGACAAATATGAGAATGTGGAACAGGAGTGGAATTAGGCATTCATGGGGACTATCTCTGCTGCCACCAACCCTGCCCTCTCCCTCTTCAGGAATTGTTATTGGCACCTAAATTACTAGAACAGTTGACATGTGCACGGGGCTCAGAGGAACTGAGCCAGATTTTGACAGTGTCTGAGAGCCAGAGGGAGCGGCTGCAGGCTTATCGCATGGCCGTGTGCAGTGGACAAGCTGGAGCACGAGCTCAACGTTTCTCTTGCCTGGCTTCTGAGCTCCAGGACCAGCTGGATGTACGCAAGATTGTCTCACAGGTGAATGCACAGAATGGGGAGGGGCTCTGAGATTTCCTCTCCTCTCTGATGCCCTGAGGCCAGAAGAGGAGGAGATGGCCTGACTGAAGACCAAGACTCCTGGCTTTTTTTCTTACTTTGCTTAGACTGGCCATGTGTCCAGGAGTCCCTTCCCTTCTTGGTGCCTCAGTTTCCCACCACACATCCAAAAGTGCCAGTTGGTTGAATGTTTAGAAATTTGGGGTCAGATATCTTTGGAATTGATGTGGGGAACTTTTTTCCCCTTTTTTACTCAGGGCAGATTTGAATCTGACATGTGCAGGTGACCACAAAGAGACTCATTTGGTTGGAAGGGGAGTATTGAGGGAAATAAGACTGAGTAAATATGTTGGGACTAGATCATGAAAAGCCTTGACAGCCAGACCTAAAGGCTTTGACTTTATTTTTTAGGAAATATGGCTCCCATATAGGTTTTGGGTAGAGAAAAGCACTGGCTGTTGAGAATTCAGATTGCTCTGATGGTCTGTGTAGAGGGGTGATGAGAAGCAAGGAAACCAGTTAGGTGGTTATCGTTGTTTGTTTGAGTCAGAGGTTATGAGCTTGGACTAGGGTTAGGGTACATATCAGACCAGAGAGACAATGGGGAATTGAGAGGACTTTGTGGGTGATCAAGTGGGAATGAATTAAGGAAATTCTGGCTTTGAGTCTGGTGGGGCAGTGACATTTTCAGTAGTGGGTAGGGAGAGGTGGTTTGGGTAAAATGCTGAGTTTGACTTTAGACATAGATCCTGCTAGGAGAAACCCCACTTCGCTGTCTAGTTTTTGAATTTCCTTTTCATTAAAATTCAGGAAATACTTTTTATCATGCCCCTGCTGTGTTTGACACTGCTTGCAAGTTCATTCTTCATCAGGGTAGGGGACAAAGACAGGATGTTTAGGGAGGGGGCCAGCAGGTTGGGGCTAGGGCTAGGCTGATCTTAGGGGCCAGTTAGGAGTAGAGGAAAGCTAGAATGGGGGCTGGGAAAAAGCTGGGGATTTTGACAGCTGCCGAGGCTGGGCCTGAAGCCTGGGTGTGCTGGAGAATGTTACATTTTCAGCGTGAGCATTTACACCTTGGAAATCAGCAAATGCTACAAACCAGGGCTTCTTGATTTATTGTTTCATTGATTGTCTAGACTAAAGAAAGTAACATAGGAAAATGTTAATAATACAGATTAAATGTAAAGGATTTCCTGAGAACATTTTTATCTGGTATTTTTTCCAGAGAGCTTGGCTGTTAAACATTTACCAGCAACACACATAGGTTTGAAATGGGACTGGAACCCAGAGGAGGAGCTAGGGGGCGCTGCTATGAGGGAATTGATTTATAGACTTCTTCCCAGTGCAGGAGAGGCTGGTGTGTAGTCCCAAACCTTTCCTTCCCTTTCCTTCATATTTTTCTCCATTTCTCTTCCCCCTTCCCCACAGCTCCACCTAGAGGCAGTGAATGGCCCAACCACTCAGAGGAGATCCAGGCTACAGGTGCTGCTTGGGGACCTGCTAGGTGTCGAGAAGGTGCTTCGGGATGTTGACGTTCTGTCTTCCCTGGCTCGCCTACTCCCCCAGGGTGCCTGTGCTAGCCGGGTCCCACCACAGACTGCCAACGGCACCGGCTGGGCCACCAACGCCACAACCAGCACCAATGGCAACATCACAGCGGAGGATGGGGAAGGCGAGGGCGAGCTGGGAGGGGATGGTCTGCATGGAAAGTGCTCTGCCTTTGTGCAGCTCTGGGCCGGTTTGCAGCCCATCCTCTGTGGGAACAACCGGTATGGGGGCCAGAAGAGGGGATCTGGGGCCGGGGTGGGTCCACTGTTTATGGGAACAACGAAGAGGGCAGGGCAGTGTGGAGTAAAGTGAAGAAAACGGAACTAGGTGTCAGGAAACCTGGGTTTGAGTCCCTGTTTGGCAGATCACTATCTTATGTGACACCTCCCCCCCCAAGGCCAGTCTCTTGGCTGCCCAGGGTCTGGCTTTCCTAATCTGTTCAATGAGAGGATTTAGAGATGTTCTCTAGAAGACCTTGTCAGTGTTAACCTTCTGATTCTCTAGGATGGCAACAGGGCTTGGCAAGAAGCTGGGGCGAGAGTTGGGTCTCCTGTGGCCAGAGATAGGGACTGGAGCAGTGACATTGGAACTAGGCCAGTGGAGAGGGAGGGCCCCAGAATGGGGACTAGGACAGAGTTCCCAAGTCCAGCAGGGTCTGGAAGGGAGCTTGGGGAACCTGTGCTAGGAGACAAAGTTCGACTTCCTTCATCTCTCCCAGGACCATCGAACCTGAGGCACTGAAACAAGGCAACATGAGCTCGCTGGGCTTCACAAGCAAAGAACAGCGGAACTTGGGGCTTTTGGTGCATCTCATGACCAGCAACCCCAAGATCCTGTATGCGCCTGCAGGGACAGAGGCTGATAAGGTTATTCTGAAGGTATGGGGGAGTGGGTTGGAAGCACAGGTCCATTGGGGTATAGAGTGGGGAGTGGGGAGGGGAAGGGAGGAACTCTGCTCATCTGGAGGATGAGGGAGCCTGGCTTATGGCCCCCATCATCTGGCGGCTGAGAAATATGACTCTTCCTCCTCACTGCAGGGCACGTGGGCCCTCCATTGCCATTCCACACAATCGCTCTACTGTCCACTCTTGTCCTAGGGGTAGGGGATTCCCCCCAGGCTGGACTAACCTTCCTTGTCTTTCTTCTTCTCCTCTCCCTATTCTTTCCCCTAGGCAAACGAGACCTTTGCTTTTGTGGGCAACGTGACCCATTATGCCCAGGTCTGGCTCAACATCTCAGCTGAGATCCGACGCTTCTTGGAGGAGGGCCATCTTCAGCAGCATCTTCACTGGCTGCAGCAGGTGTGGGGCAAGGACAGTAGGGGACTGACCCTAGGGCCCCACAGCCCTTATTGCCCTAGCCTGCCTGGGCTACATTAAAATCTCTTGCCTGTTTTCAGGCATCTCCACCAGAGGGCATTCTACCCTTTCACCAAGGCTCTGGACTCCTGAAACTAAGCCCAACCCAAATGCTGAGCATCCAGGGCTTATGTTAAGATGGAGATGCCATCATAGGGTAGTGGAGTGGGCTCTGGCTTTGGCATCAGAAAGCCAGGGTTAAAATCTGCACTCTGCCATCCCCTTTGGCCCTTGGACAACAATGCCTCTGGGCTTCAGTTTTCCTGCATATGAAATGAAGCCGTTGGATTAGATGATTTTCTAAGGTCCATCTCAGATTTTCTTCAAACATCCATTTTTTTCTATAGGATTTTCCTTCCTTCTTAGACCCTATCAGAAGTGCAGCTGTAAACCCTAGAGTCTCATGTTCTTTTAGAGCCCCTACTAAGCCAACTCTTCTCAACTCTTTCCTCCAGTATGTGACTGACCTACAACAGCACCCAGAGGCCCTGAACCTGTCTGAGGGGGAGTTACCACCAGCCTTCCGAGATCACAACTTCTCCTTGCCCAATGCTTCAGTGCTGCTTCAGCAGCTGGACACCATCGATAATGCTGCCTGTGGCTGGATCCAGTTCATGTCCAAGGTCAGAGGAAGGACAGAGGTCTGAGCTGTCATTCTTACTCCTTCTGTGGAGCACCCAGGAGTGCAGGTCTCCTAGACTGAATGTAAGAGAGTTTGGAGGGCAGGGAAGAAGGGAACTGGTGCTCTAGCTAGGGCTCCTGCCACAGGAATTTCTCAGATTTAAACAGTATAGGCATGGTGGTGGTGCCTGAGGCAAGTAAGTGATGCAAAGGATAGAGGGTTGGACCTGGAGTCGAGAAGACTCAAATTCAAATTCAGCCTCCTATGTGATATATAATAAGGAACTCCTATGTGATCCTGAGCAATTTATGTGACTCTCTAAACCTCAGTTTCCTCATCTATAAGATGGGAATAATAATAATAATAATAACAATAATAATAATAACAGCATCTACCTCATAGGATTATTGTGAGGATCTAATGAGATAACATATGTAAAGGGTTTTGCATACTTTAAAGATTGTGTAAATGGTAGCTATTATTTTGATTAGTCTCCAGCTCAGGTTTGAGATTAGTGCCTCTGTGGGCTACTGGGTGGTTGGTGTTTTCTCTCTATGACTGGGCTTAGGGGATCCCCTCCCAGGACTTCTGACAATGCCTCCTGCCTCACAGGTGAGCGTGGATATCTTCAAAGGCTTCCCCGATGAGGAGAGCATTGTCAACTACACCCTTAACCAGGCCTACCAGGACAATGTCACTGTATTTGCCAGTGAGTCTGGTCCCTTCCTCCAAACTGGGTCTGCCAAGGCTTCCCACATCAAACTTCAGGCCCCTTGAATCTTGACCCCTCTAAGATTCTTTGCTCACCTCTCCATTCTCCTCATCCCAACCTTGAGCTCTGTTCTTCCTCTATGTTACTGGTGGTACTGCTTCCCTCATGCTTTCAGACATCGTTTTCCTAATATATCCCATTACTCTCCTCCTCCAACACAATCTTCTCTCCCTTCCTTTTGATTTTCCACCATCCTTCCCTCCTTCCACCCCTACCCACTATGGCTCTCCTTCTCCTCTCTGATTCTGGCCTATTCTCAGACCCTAATTCCTCCCTCCTTTATTCCACATGGTCTTCTTCTCCTTAGACGCCAGCTCATTCTAAGATGACAACCCTTTTTCTCTCACCATCTCCCTCCTACCCCCATCACAGGTGTGATCTTTCAAACTCGGAAGGATGGTTCCCTTCCACCCCACGTGCTCTATAAGATCCGACAGAATTCCAGCTTCACTGAGAAGACCAATGAGATCCGCCGGGCCTACTGGAGGCCTGGTCCCAACACGGGGGGACGCTTCTACTTCCTCTATGGCTTTGTCTGGATTCAGGGTGAGACCCTTTCTCTGGGAAGACAGGGAAGCAGGTGGGGAGACACCTCTAGATCAAGAGAACCTAACCCAAATCCCTGATCCTTTATGTCCTCAAGCTTTCAAACCTCTTAACTTGGGCTTCCTGGGAAGGAAGTCATGGTGGGTCCCCGTGAGCCCTGACCTTGTTCATTCCCACCTCCCCCCCAGACATGATGGAACGAGCAATAATCAACACCTTCGTTGGTCATGATGTGGTGGAGCCGGGCAATTATGTGCAGATGTTCCCGTACCCATGCTACACGAGGGATGAGTAAGTGAGGGGAGCTGTCCCAGTCCCTGCCAGCTCCAGCATCAGGAATTTTGGGGGGGTAGTGGTGGGGAAGGGGAGAATGATTATATACCTTCTGCTGATATAAATCCATTCGACATCTTTCAGTCCTGGGTTGCTTTCCCAACCCCTAGATTTTCTTTTCATCCTGGGTCCCTGGAATCACCCACCTTCCAGCTGTAGCTACTCACCACTTCCAACCATGGGTCCCCCTTTTTCCCTGGCCTGCTATGGGAAGGGATGTGTTCTCCCTACTTCTCCTTCCCCTGAAGTAAACATGACTTTCAGTAGGTTTTTTTTACTGCTGGTAATAAAGGGGGAATAAATGATAAAAACAGCAGACAATGGAGCACTCAGTGGTGGTACTATAGCAGTAAATGGCTCTTGATGCTCATTGGAACGTCCCTGGAACTCATAGGATCATAGACTCTAGAGCTGAAAGGAATTTCAGTGGTTTTCTAGTCTATACCTCTCCCCCCCATTTTACAGATGAGGAAACTGAGGCCTAGAGAGATGAAGTGACATGTCTACGGTCACACAGACAGTAACCATCAGAGGCAGGATATGAACCCAGGTCCTCTGACTACAGACCCAAGGTTCCTTCCATTTTATCATACTAGAGGCAGCTAGATGGTGTGGTGGATAGAACTCTGGACTTCAAGTCAGGAAGATCTGAGTTCAAATCTTGTCTCAGACACTTATTAGTTGCGCGACCAATGAGCAAGTCACTTAACTCAGCTGCCTCAGTTTCTTTGTCTGTAAAATGGGGATAATCACAGCACTTTCCTCACAGCGTGATTGTAAGGCTCATACATATATGTGTGTGTATGTGTATTATATGTAATGCTTTGCAAATCTTAATGCTAGCTATATAAATGTTAGCTCTTTACCACGCTATCCCTTCCTTAGCTTAGCTCTTCTCTTCGTACAATAATGTACAATAATAATAATAATAATGACTTCCTTTATGCAGCACTTTGCAGTTTATAGAATGCTTGCCTTACAACCCCTCTGTGATATAGGCAGGCCAAGCATCATGATCATTGCTTTATGGAAGAGGCCTAAGGAGGGGCAGTGACTGGTCCCACGTCACTCATACACTGAGTTAATTAAAGAGCTGCCTCTACAATTTTTATATCGTGACCCCTGGCCCAGGATGCCACCCACCCTACCTCTACACCTCCGTTCAGGGTCACAAAACCCTGTCAAGAACCTAGAGATCATCTTGTTGAACCCTATCATCTTCATTTTATAGGTGATAAAAATGAGGCCCAAGGTCAACCCAGCCCATTTTTGGCAAAGACAGGTCTAACACTGAGATTTTTTGCCTCCTAGTACAGACTTCATTCTCCATCTTGCCTCATCTTGATTTTGGTCTTGGTAGGGCCCATAAGCTTCCCCAACCAGCATGCCCTATATCTTCTCTCTAGTACAGGGTCTATTGGGTAAGGCATGGTATTACCAATGGGCCTTTGGGGAGGCACCAGAGACTCTAATGTGATTTACCACAATTTTTAGAGGAAACCTAGACTTGACATGTGATTCATTCATTTAGCAAATATTTATTCAGTGCTTACTGTTTGTAAGATACAAAATTTCGTGTAAAGTACAAAATTTAGGTCAGGTGCTCATGAAGCTTATATAGGAGTACAGAAATAAAACATAAACACTGATATCTATAATGCACAATATTATGTTAAAAGTACATTAAACGGAGCAGCTAGGTGGCGCAGTGGATAGAGCACAGGCCCTAAAGTCAGGAGCATCTGAGTTCAAATTCAACCCTGTCATCTTCATCACCTAGAAAAAGCGACCAGATTGTCAGGGTCACAAAGTGAAGGAGGCCAGTGGGAGAAGTCAGGAAATAGGAGTCCCATTTATGTGACCAGGGAGCTAGGCATGGAGTTCTAGGAGCCTGAGAAAGCAAGGGACCAAACACTTGACACTTACTAACTGTGTGACCCTGGGCAAGTCACTTAACCCCAATTGCCTTAAAAAAAAAAAAAGTACATTAAAGACTTGCCAAGGAAGTGCTAGAGAGCAGATTGTTACTAACTGGGGATCATCAGGAATGGCTTCAGGGAAGAGGTGGTATTTGGGTTGGGCTTTAAAGCAGAGGTATTAAACATGGAAGGCCCCCAACACCCCAAGTGCTGCCAGAACCAGATTAAAATATATATTTATATTATTATATATTATAATATATCATATATATTAAAATTTATTATATTTATAATCTAATTAATATAATTAAAATATAAAATATTTAATGAAATAAATAAAAATAAAATAAAACATAGATAATATTAATATGTGAAAAGTCAATGTGTGGCCTGTAGGGATCCTTATGTATGGTATAGCGGCCCCATTTTTGTTTGAGTTTGACACTCCAGCTTTAAAGGATGGCTAAACAGGCCAAAGTCAGGGAGGGAAGAGCATTCTAGGCGTGGAAACAGTATGAGCAAGAAAGTGCATTGTATCATTGGCGTCCCACAGTCACAATCATCTAGGTCAGGGGTGGAGAACCTGCGGCCTCAAGGCCACATGTGGCCCTCTAGATCCTCAAGTACAGCCCTTTGACTGAATCCAAACTTCAAGGTCCTGACCTAGGGGCTTTGTTGTGGGAACCCCAGACTAGGTTGGAGGAGGTGAACAGGACCACGTGAGTCTCCCTGCGCTCTTCTTTCCCCCAGCTTCCTGTTTGTGATCGAGCATATGATGCCGCTCTGCATGGTGATCTCCTGGGTCTACTCTGTGGCTATGATGATTCAGCACATAGTGGCTGAGAAGGAGCATCGTCTCAAGGAGGTAGGAGTGTGGCATCAGACCTGCACACATATGGGTAGCCCTTAGAGCTAGGATATTCCCCACCTGGTATCCCTTGCTTTCTCAGGCTCCTAGAACTCCATGCCTAGCACTGGCCTCCTGGTCCTTTACTTCCTTGACAACCCCCTGGCCACATCAATGGGACTCCTATTTCCTGACTTCTCCCACTGGCCTCCTTCATTTCGTGACCCTGCCAATCTGGTCCCTTTTTCTAGGTGATGAAGACGATGGGGTTGAATAATGCAGTACACTGGGTAGCCTGGTTCATCACAGGCTTTGTTCAGCTCTCCATCTCAGTGACAGCACTCACAGCCATCCTCAAATATGGCAAAGTGCTCATGCACAGTCATGTGCTCATCATTTGGCTTTTCCTGGCCATCTATGCTGTGGCCACCATCATGTTCTGGTAAGTGAGAGGGAGGGAGTCAGAAATGGGGGGGGTCATCTGGGGAGACCTGAGGAGTGATAGTCTCTAGTGGACTAACTCCATGTGCCTACCTGCCTGCCAGTCCATACTGAGGTTGGACCAAAGTTGGACCAAACCTGTGATTTCATTGGCAGAGAACAATGGTTTTCAAAGTGTGTTTCTTAGACCTTTGGAGGGGGGTCCCCAAGATCCTTTCAGGGGGCCCTGAAATTAAAAATTCTTTTCATAATAATTGGAGGCTGTTATGTGTCATTTGTCTATTTAAAATACACTTCCCTTTTTCCAATTACATATCTGTATGAGGCCAGATTTTCTTCACATAATTCAACCAGAGCAATATATTGTAACAGATTGAATGTGACAGCAGATATGAGAATCCAGCTGTCTTCTATTAATCCAGACATTAAAAAATTTGCAAAAATATGTAAAACAATGCTACTCCTCTAAATTTTTTTTTGTTTTGGAAAATAGTTATTTTTCATAAAAATATATTATGTTAACATATAATGGGTTATTGTTATTTTAAAATGAATTAGTATACAAATATTTTAAAAATTTACCAGTTTTAATTAATAAGGCAAATATCAATAGATATAACCCACATAAACCAAAGTTCTTTAGGATCCTCAGTAATTTTTAAGATTGTAAAGGGGCCCTGAGGCCAAAAAGTTTGAGAACCCCTGGTGTAGGGGGCTCCCAATGGGGAAGCTCACTATACCTATCCTTTTAGCATATTTTCTGCAACTCACTGTCTTAGAGAGTTGCCTGGGACACTGAGAGGTTAAAAACTTTCTCACGGTCACCTAGCTATTATGTGTCAGAGGTGGGGCTTAAACCCAGGTCTTCTTGGTTCTGAGGTCACTTCTTTATCTACTATGCTATGATTCCTTGGAGGAAAAAAGTTACTACTATGTAAGAGTGGAGAGCCTCTTAGAAAACCCCAAGAAAATCCTGGTAGAGATAGGATAGCTGAGAAATCTAGGTCTAGAGGAGGGAAGAGGGCTCAGCAGCCAAAGTCTATGTTAAGGGAGGTTTAGAGCATATTAGATATTGACTTGGTGTCTGGGTTCTTGTACTGTGCCCTCCTCCATCCCTTGGCATCAGCTTCCTGATCTCTGTGCTGTACTCCAAAGCTAAGCTGGCCTCCGCCTGTGGTGGAATCATCTATTTCCTAAGCTACGTGCCCTACATGTATGTGGCCATCCGAGAGGAGGTGGCCC
>NW_020940358.1:700114-730534 GCF_900497805.2 Vombatus ursinus | reverse complement strand
CCCCAGCATTTTTGCCCTTTCAAGGGAAGGCTTGCAGTCACTCCCCTTTATGTAACTCCTTCCTCTGATTGCCCTCTTGTCTCTCCCCAGTCACTCATGTCTACCACAGCCTTTGGCCTGGGTTCCAAGTATTTCGCCCTTTATGAGGTGGCTGGTGTGGGTATCCAGTGGCACACTTTCAGCCAGTCACCCGTGGAGGGAGATGATTTCAATCTACTTCTGTCTATGATGATGCTGATAGCAGATGCTGTTGTGTATGGCGTGCTCACGTGGTACATTGAGGCTGTGCACCCAGGTATGGATATTATGGGACCAGGGAGAGGTAGGGATAATGGAGAGTTTCTTCCCTCCTGCCCTGGGCTCCTGGGAGCTCCCTGAGGAGGCAGGAAGACTTTAAGCTAAGACTAGAAGACTACTTATCATTGATGTCACTTCATCTGGGAGATGAATAAAGCGAGGGACCTTTGAGGTCCCATCTAACTCTGAGAGTCTAGTCCTGAGGGTCAA
This sequence comes from Vombatus ursinus, assembly GCF_900497805.2. NCBI lineage: Eukaryota > Metazoa > Chordata > Mammalia > Diprotodontia > Vombatidae > Vombatus > Vombatus ursinus. Next base: position 730,027 of record NW_020940358.1, on the reverse strand, counting down.
GTTAATAGGTATTTTTTAAAAAGTGTTATTGATGCCTTTTTTTTTTTATCAGAGTCATTTCTGAATCATACCAGTCGCTACTCCCTGATCCCCAGCCCAGCCTTTGCTTATAAAGGGAAGGGAAGGGAATAGGCATTTATTAAGTGCTTACTATGTGCCAGGCACTGTGTGAAGTAAGCACTTTACAAATATTATCTCATTGGATCCTTATACCAACCCTGGAAAAGATAGATGCTATTATTATCCCCATTTTACAGTTGAGGAAATTGAGGCAAACAGAAGAGTTTAAGTGACTTGCCTGTGGTTATATAGCTGTTAAGTGAGGCTGGATTTGAATTCAGGTTTTCCTGATTCTAGGCCCAGCACTCTATCCACCATGTTACCTAATTACCTCTAGTAATAAAGTTTTAAAAAAAATTAGGCAAAACAGAAAAACATACCAATCAAGTTTGATGGTATTGACAACATTCCACGCCTGCAATTCCTCACCTTGCCAAAGAAAAGAAGGAGATAACTTTTCTTATTTCTTCTATCAGGCCAAGATTTGTTGTTATAATTACACAAAGCGATATTTTTCCTAGTTGTAGCTAAAGGGTGAATTCTTAACCTAAAAAGGGATAGAGGTTATTGTAAAAGACAAAGTAGGTGATTTTGATAACCTGAAATTGAAAAGCTTTCTCATGAACAAAATCAGTGCAGATAAGATAAAAAAGAAGTCTGTCAATTGGAGGAAAAAAATCTTTGCTTCAGATTTCTTTGGTGGAAGCCTGAAGTCTGACACAGATGGGGAATTAACACAAATGCGAGAGTTGCCAATCTTACAAGACTTAGAGTTGATGGTGATCTGCTTTGGTAAAGGGGGTTTTCTTGTCAGGAGTTCCCTATATCATTGAAATAGCATGTAAGCAAAACACAAATCTGTAAGAGCAAGAGCCATTATCCTGTAGATAAGAGATCAAAAGATTCAAACAGTTCTCAAAGGAAGAATTGAAAACTTAATAACCATATGAAATATTATTCCAAAACATTAATAATGAGTGAAATAAAAATTAAAACAACTAGGTGATTTCAACCTCACACCCAGCAAATTGTCAAAGATGTCAAAATACAAAATGATCAATGATAGAGGAGCTGTAGGAACATAGGTTCACCTTGTTAGTGGGGCTGTGAATTGGTCTAGCTGTTTTGGAAAACATTTTGGAATTGAGGAAAGTGACTAAACTCTTCATACCTTTTGACCTAATATCCCACTGCTTGGCCTGTGTCCCAAGAAGGTCAAAGGCTGGATGGCAGATCCCATAGATATCAAAATATTCATAGCACTTTTTGTTGTCCCAAAGACAGTCTTCCCTAGATCCCACTCTGTACCTCGATCTGTGTTTAGTTACCCTTCCACAGAGACAGTGAAAGGGAAATCAACCAAACTCTCCTAGTCCAACACAGGAGACCACTGAACAATCAGCATTCAAGGCCTTCTGTAATCAGACCCCCACCCTGCTTGCCCAACCTAGCCTCCTCTTCGTCCCCTGCAGAGAGCATCAGCATCGGCCTAGCCGTGACTTCTCACTAGTACCCAAGCATAGTCCTACCTATGTATTTTCACTCAGTAAACCAATCCACATTTATAAATGTTTGTTAATATTCATTGAATGCCTGTCACCTCCTTCATGGCCTTCAAGACCATCTCTTTCATGAAGCCTTCCCTGACTATTCCAGTCCGTAGTGATCTATTCCCAACTCATCCAGCGTCTATTTTATCATTTAACGAAACTGTTTTCTAAAGTTCTTTTAACATGCCTGTGTGCCTTATCATGTTATCTCCCCAGCCCTTTTGAACCTCTACTGGCTCTGCAAGATAATTATAATCATAACACTAACTTGTAAATAGTACTTTAAAGTTTACACTTTGCACATCATTGGCTTTTCTTGTCATCCCTGTGGGGTAAGTGCTATTATTATCCCCATTTCTCTATTGGGGAGACTGAGGCTGAAAGAGAAGTTAAATGACTTGCCCAGAAGTGCACTGCCTGAGGAAGGATTTGAATTCTGGTCTTCCTGACTCCTAGTCTGGCACTGCGCCTACGGTTACCCCCGGGTTGACCTAGAATGGGATTAGGGTTGGGGGAGGGGAAAGGGGTCTTCAGTAAATACTCATTGACTTGAATGATGAACTTAAAGAGCAGTATGTGGTATGCCTTCAGGTGCTCCACTGGATAGGGAGGGCTCAGACTCTTAGGGAAGAGGGCATTGGGAACTGCTCCTTGGATGGAAGTAACCATTCCTTGTTTTTTGGTTAAGAACAGTATGGCAGTATACCTATATGACCACAGGCAAGTCACTTAAACGCTTCTGTTTGCCTCAATTTCCTCAACTGTAAAATGGGGATAATAATAGCATTTGGTTAAGAACAGTATGGCTGCTCCTGGGCTGTCTGCCAAGCCAGGGAAGTGGGTGGTTCTAATGCTGTAGAAAGGATACTAAGCCTCTATATCCTATAATAAAGCCAGAGGTCCAGGTTTTGAATCTTGGCTCTTCTGTTTATCAGCTGTGTGGCTTTGGACAACAGATTTAATCTCTTCCGTTTCCTCATTTGTAAAATGGGGGAAATGGGTTATAAATCCGTTGATCCCGCTAGATTATGAATTTCCTGACAGTAAGCACTGCTGTATCAATCAGTTAATCAACTTGTTCATTCATTGCAGTCGTATTGCACATCTTCATGATCCCATTTGGGGTTTTCTTGGCAAAGTACTGGAGTGGTTTGCCATTTCCTTCTCCAGCTCATTTTACAGATGAGGAAACTGAGGCAAACAGGGTTGAAGTAATTTGTCCAGAGTCATGGCATCTAGTAGGTGTCTGAGGCTGGATTTGAACTCAGGAAGATGTCTTGCCTAGGGTCCAGCACTTTAGGAAAATCACCTTGGCATTTGTGTGTGAGAGAGGGGATACATTTGAGTCAGGGAGATCCTTTAGGAAGCTATTAAAAGAGAGGTGATGAGGATCTGAACTAGACCCATGTGAGAAGAGAGGAGGAGATGCATTTGAGAGATTTAATGGAAAGAATACTAATGGGGCTTCAAATCCTAGCTTTGCCTCTTACCACCTAAATGAAAGTGTTGAATTAGACAATCCCTAAGGTCTTTTCCAGAATCAATTCTATTATCTCTTGTTATTCAGTCATTTAAGTTGTGTCCAACTCTCTATGACCCCACTGGGGTTTTCCTGGCAAAGATACAGGAATGGTTTGCCCTTTCCCACTCTTTTACAAATGAGGAAACTGAGGCAAACAGGGTGCAGTGACTTGCCTAGGATCACACAGCTAGTAAATATCTGAGTCTGGATTTGAACTCAGGAAGTTGTCTTTCTGACTCCAGGCTCAGCACTCTATCCACTGCACTACCTAGCTGCCTTGTTATCTCTAACTATGAATAAGTTTTTTTTGAATCTAAGGGAAGTAGTTAACTGGAGCCAGAGGGTCCTTATGTCATACCTACTGCCCTCTTGTCCCAGTTAGGTCAGAAATCTTTGGCTCAGAGGGTAGGGCCAGGAACTTTTAAGAATACTGGGATGCCCCAGAGGAGTGTGGCCTGGGAAGAGCTGCACCCCTTCATTCTGACCCTAGAGAGGTGGGAGGAGCTGGCTATAGAGGATAGAGTTAAAGAATATGCTGCTTCAGATCCTGGACAGCTCAGTGGTATAGTGAGTAAAGTACTAGACTTGGAATCTGGAAGACCAGACTTCAGATCTTGCCTCAGATGCTGTATGACTTTGGGCAAGTCTCTTATCCTCAGTTACTTCATCTGTAGAATGGGAATAATAATAGCAGCTACCTCATAGGGTTGTTGTACTCAAAATCCTGTATCAAGATTGAAGCTATATAAATGTTATCTCTTAAATGGAGGCTCAAACTAGGGTAGGAGAGGGGCTGTGTCCAGGAACTTCCCCTAGACCTGAGGGACTTATAGACCCATAAACACAGGCCAAACTTCATTTTTTGATGATATGAACTGGGTTTCTGTGATAAAATGTTGATTCTAGTAATATTTGTTGCCTATAAAATATTAAATATGAAATTTCATTTGTATCAAAAATATATATTATATGTGGAAATTTTTCAGGATGCAAATAGGCTTAATTTCCTCCCTCAACACTGTCTTTTTCCTGGAGACTTCCCTACCAGCTTTTGTAGGTCTAGTTAATGCATTTCAAGCCCTAAGCGTTCTGTGGTCAAATTAATTTGGGAAATCAATTTATTCTAAGGTTTCCCCCAGTGGGCCCTTGTCTGCAGGGACAGACCTTTGGTATTACCAGAATAGGCCTCCCTGCACGCTTTAGAAACTTTCTAACAACAGCCTCCCTTCCCATGGTCAACAGTAAGTATTTCCCAATATTTTCAAGCTTAGCAATTCCAGAACTCTTACCTAATGCCTCCTTACCCAGGTTCAGAAGTAAGTACTTTTATCAGCCCGCATTCCCCAGCCCACTTAACTGTGTGTCCCTGGGGAGGGAGGTTGTGGAATCAAGCCAGACTTGTTGGTGAAGACTCTGTGAGAAGGAGAAAGAGTCCTTGAATCCACAGGAGAGGCCGAGGCCTGAACTGAATGAAACCTGGGGCTTTTGACTAGCAATGGTGGATGGGCATGAAGCCCACAGTGGTATTGCCACCTGTCTGTGGTTTGTTGGACCATAGGACATATCAAAACAAACCCAGCATTAATTTATTATCTACCTATGCAACAAACAGTTCACCAAACATAAAATATAAAATATTAACGGCAGGATAGTGACTGGTCCTCAGACTATCTTTATCTGAACTCCTACAAAAAGAGGAGAGGAACAGGATAACAGCAATCAGTCTACAGGGCATTGTACAGGATGTGTCCCAAAAGTCTTAGTACAGTGGAAAGCCCCCGAAGCTTATGAAAGCTTAAACTGCACTAAGACTTTTGGGACACCCTGAATATACAAAGATAATAATAGGATAGTGCCTTGTCCTGGGACTGTTTTTTTCTGGATTCTTATCAGAAAAGAAGAGAATGAGATTATTATTAGTAGTAATAGTAATAATAATTCACATTTATATGAAAATGTAAGGTTTTACAACCTTGCAACGCTGTGAAGTAGATGTGATTATTATCCAAATGAGGAACAAATGAGGAAAAACTGAAGTTTGTAGAGGTTAAATGTCTTGACCAGGGTCACAAAGTTATCATGCGTTTGGGACAGAATGTCAACTCATATCTTCATGAGTGGGTAGCATTCTTTCCAAACTGTCTCAAAAGGCCCTTTTGTCCCCAAGCTCTCTCATCTTTCTGCCTGTCTGCTGCTGACTCCTGATCCAATAGTTAGTTGCATTCAAGTTCCAACTCTGCTGTTTTCTACCTATGTGACTCTATTATTGCATTTCGCTTTCTTCACCTGCAAAAATGAGGGGGTTGGTATGGTTTCTGGATCCTTATAATCTTTGTTCTCACTCCTAGGCATGTATGGGCTTCCTCGGCCCTGGTATTTCCCACTTCAGAAGTCTTACTGGTTGGGGAGTGGACGGACAGAGGCCTGGGAGTGGAGCTGGCCTTGGGCGAGGCCGCCTCGACTCAGTGTCATGGAGGAAGACCAGGCCTGTGCTATGGAGAGCCGGCGGCTGGGTAAATTGGGCATAGATGGGTGGTATTAGGGTGGGTGTGTATGTGTATGAAATGTAGCCAAGCAAATAGGGAAGAGTGAGCAGTGTTTGGGGTGGGTTTGGGGGAGTGGTGGGGTAAAACAACAGAGAGTGTTACAGCTATGTTGAGGGCCTACTTCAGGTACCCAGGGTGAAGAGCTAAGCCTCTGAAGTCAGCTGGGCCTGACAGCCCATGGTGTAGTTGTCTTTACTGTATATCCAGCCTGGCCTGCTCAGCCCTTGCTGACCTCTGGGCTTCTGGCTGCAGAGGAAACACGAGGCATAGAAGAGGAACCCAGTCACCTGCCCCTGGTTGTGTGTGTGGATAAGCTCACCAAGGTCTATAAGAATGACAGGAAGATGGCCTTGAACAAACTGAGTCTCAACCTCTATGAAAATCAGGTGGTCTCTTTCTTGGGCCACAATGGAGCTGGCAAGACCACTACCATGTGAGTACCCACTGTTTGCCACAGCTTTGTCTGGGGGATGCTGGGGCCAGGTCTCCCAAGAAGGATGGGCCTTGGTTTAGGGTAGGAGGAGGATGGCTAGCTATGAATCCCAGCCCCATTGTACCATCCATTGGCAGCTTTCTTATTATTTCTTCCCCTCTGCTATCTCGGTCCTGCCTTTTACTCTCTCTCCCCTTCCACCTCAGGTCCATCTTGACTGGTTTGTTCCCTCCAACGTCTGGTTCAGCCACTATTTATGGTCATGATATCCGAACAGAGATGGATGAAATCCGCAAGAATTTGGGCATGTGTCCCCAGCACAATGTACTATTTGACAAGCTCACAGTGGAGGAGCACCTGTGGTTCTATTCACAACTCAAGAGCATGGCCAAGGAGGAGATCCAGAAGGAGATGGACAAGTAGGAGCTGGCCCTGGGGGTGTGTGTGGGGTATGTGTGGAAAAGGCCATGGTAGGGGAATGAACCTAGGAGAGAAAACACAATAGAAGGCATGTCATGGAAAGGTTAATGGGTTTTGGAGTCAGAAGAACTTGTTTTGAGACCTAAACCCAATGCCCACTAGATCTGTGACTTTGGGTCACAAATGAGACCCCTCTGAGCCTCAGTGACCTAATCTGTAAGTACTACTTCCATGGGTCTGTGATATTAGTGATGTGTGTATTCTCACTCCAGTGGTGCTGATCTCAACTCATTCTCCTCTTCTCACATCTGCCCAGAAATCCTCCACAGTGGGCATGGGGTCCCCCCAACCTGCCAGGAGCCTTCCTTTAACTCTGGACATGATGTAGATATCTGAAAAGCCTACTGGATATCTATTGACTATTCTCTCTCTCCCACTGTGGGACCGTCTTTTCCTATCATACTTCTTGATATCCTTTATGCTTTTCCTCCTGTGTGGTTCTTTTTTGATCATGTGTTACATCCTGCTCTCACCCACCAAAAGTCTTTCTATTACCTTTTAGATGACTCACAATTTCAGTTCCTCAGTTCTAATACTGCTTCTGACACATACTGGCTTTGTGACAGTGGACAAGTCACTTAATCTTTCAGTGCTCTTGACCACTTTTAATATATAAGTCGCAGAGAAGGTACTGACCTGCATTGGTAGGACTTTCTTCGTCTGGGACATCTCTACACCAATAAAATCACAATTCTAGATCCTATCTCCAGCTCTTGTTAAGGGAGAATCTTGGGGTCATTAAAAACACCATGTAATTCCCCAAAGGCTAACCCCTTGCTGTTCAAATTTGGGTCCAGCTTATCATTCATCTCTAGTGTCTGTCCACAATTTCTCCACTGATTGACCAACTCTATGCAATGTCTATCTAACCAATTATCATAGTCTGTACTAAGTAGGCATGTTTTTTTCCTATGTGGATACTCCCACCAAATTCTTTTGAGTGATTATGGGCTTCACATAGGAGGCTCTGCAATGGTCTAGGGGCTGAATGCCGTCATCACAATATCACCTCTGAATAGGAGCCCCAGAACATCTTCACCATTTGTAGGAAATCCCTCCTGGATTTGAGCATCCTCTGCTCCAGTGGCAAACACATTTGGCAAGCTTCCATCTCTCCGTTTTATGCCTTGGTTGATAATAGAAAGAGGTCTCACAACTGTTGTTGTTTTAATCAACTATTTATTTATTAACATTCTTTTCTCTTTTTAAATCTTGGGTTCCACATTCTCTCCCTTCCTCCTCTATCAACTGAGAAGGCAAGCAACGTGATATCAGTTACACGTGTGAAATCATGCAAAATGTATTTCCATGTTAGCCATTTTTTTTAAAGTAAGAAAAATAAAGAAAGTGAGTAAATTATACCTCAAATTGCACTCAGAGTTCAGTTCTCTCTTTGGAGGTGGTTAGCATTTTTTCATAGGAGTCTTTTGAAATTATCTTGGATCATTGTACCGATCAGAGTACCCAAGTCTTTCACAGTTGATCATCATTAAAACATTGCTGTTACTGTGCACAGTGATCTCCAGGCTCTTCTCACTTCACTGTTCATCAGTTCATATAGGTCTTGTTATGTTTTTCTGAAATCATCCCCTTTGTCTTCTAACACCTGCTTTGTCAATCAGGGACTCTCCTACAGTTTTAACCCAGCTTTGTCTCAAGTAGAACTTGTGAGTTTATACTTCCATTTAGCCGCAACTTCCTTTTGTCTTCTGGTTTCATTTATAATTAGAGTTCTTCACCTTTTTTGTGTCATGTCCCCACCCCCTTGGCAGTCTGATGAAGTCCATGAAGCTCTCGTCAGAATTATGTTTTTAGATGCACCAAATAAAATAGATAGTATGATAAAGGAAACCAATTATATTGAAATACAGGTGTGATTTTTTTTCCCTCCAAGTTCATGGACCCCTTAAGGAACCAGGTCAAGAACCCTTGATTTCTAGTGAGAGTATTAAGACTGACAAGATTCCTGTTCTCCAGTAGCAGGTCCAATCATTTGTCCCTGGACAAGGATCTCACATTTAGAGTACCAACTAAAGGTGTATAGGCAGTCTAAAACCTTGATGATTCTTAGCAATCTCTGCCCACTTTACCTCTGCCTCTATCCCAGTGGAAGCAGAAAGGGGCCATGCAGGACCCAGGGTCATTTTGCATTTTTCTTTGTTTCATGGGTGGCCAGAGCCAAAGAATTCATCATCACACAGCCAGCCTACTGCTGATGAGCCCTTCCCTCTGTGTTAGTTAGGCTGGTCCTCTTCAAACAGACATAACCTGTTGCTGAGACTGTACTGGAACTCCTTGAGCATAATATGACCTACCAGAGCTGGAATTCTGTTGTCAGTAGCCTTCGAGAACCCAGGGTCACCTGGGTTTATCTGTAAAATGGGAACAATACATCTCACTCCCTCATTCACAGGCTTGTTGTGAGGAAAGTGCTTTGTAATCCTTAGACTGTTGGAGAAACTTTACATGAGCTACTATTATTATAGGAGGTAGACAGGGGCAGGAGAGACAAGTATTGCTAAGCTTGAGATGAAAATTATTAAAGGCAAGTGATTGTACAGGTGTCACAATTCATTTGTGTAGTGTATAGTTCTATAGAAAACCTTTAGAAAAACAGAGATCAAGGTCTGTAAGGTCATTTAGACCTCTCTAAAATGGACTTGAACAATAATTTATACCTAATTTTCTTGATCATACTAATAGCTAATAACAATAGTTCACATTTATATAGCACTTACTGCATGTGAGGCACTGTGCTAACTGCTTTACATATTATCTCATTTGATCCTCAAAACAATCCTGGGAGATAGGGGCTGTTATTATCCCAATTTTATAAATAAGGAAACTGAGTCAAACGGAGGTTAAGTGACTTGCCCAGGGTCACACAGCTAGTGCCTGAGGCTGGATTTGAATCTAGATCTTTCTGATTCCAGGCTCAGCCCTGTATCCACTGAGCCACCTCGCTTTTGAGTAATGATCATGCAAGGGTAGTGTGTGTCCCATGATAGGTTGAAGCCATCTGTACACTCTTACCATCAGACTGTAAGCTTCTTGAGAGCAGGGACTGATTTTACCTTTCCTTGTATCCCCTGCACTTAGCACAGTGTCTGGCATATAGTAGTACTTAGTAAATGCTTGTTGATTTGACTTACCAATCCCATGCCTGGCCTCTGCCTGCCAAGGATGATTGAAGACCTAGAGTTGTCCAACAAACGTCACTCACTGGTGCAAACGTTGTCTGGCGGGATGAAGCGGAAGTTGTCGGTGGCCATTGCCTTTGTGGGAGGTTCCCGTGCCATCATCCTGGATGAGCCCACAGCTGGCGTTGATCCCTATGCCCGCCGAGCCATCTGGGATCTCATCCTCAAGTACAAGCCTGGTGAGATGGGTGGGAGGATGGAGTCAGAGAGTTTAGGGCTGAAGGAGCTGAGGGTTTTTGCTATGTTCCCCAGGGATGTAGCCTTTAAGGTGGGCCACAGGGAGGGTCAATCAATCATCAAGCCTACTACGTACCAGGTGCTGTACTAGTTTCTGGGTCAGCCCAGGGCTTCTGTCTGAGGCTCTGAAAGGACTCAGGGGCCTCACTAACTTCACCTGGGACTCCATAGGACGGACCATCCTTTTGTCCACCCACCACATGGATGAAGCAGACCTGCTGGGTGACCGCATTGCTATCATCTCCCATGGCAAACTCAAGTGCTGTGGGTCCTCACTCTTCCTGAAGAGCACCTATGGAGATGGTTATCGCCTCACCCTAGTCAAGCGACAGGCAGAGCCCAGCAGTGTGTCTGGTCTGTGCTCTTGAACCCCATCAGGCTTCCCCTTTTCTCTGTGCCCTGACATGAGGCACACCCAATTTCCTCTTCACCAGTATGTGTTCTGGGGGCACCCCTATAATCCCTCTCTGCCTCCCATCCTATTCCTACTCCCGTTGATGTAGTCCTTTCATTTGGCCAATCTCATTTCTCCCCAGCCCCCAGCTGCTGATAAATAGAGGGTTCTCTAGTTCCACATACCCTAACCAACCCCAGTCCTCTCCTCCACTTACTCCAGAGTCTGGCCAGACACCTAGCTCTCCGGCCTCCTCAGCACTCAGCCCCTGCTCTGAACCTCGGGTTTCCCAGTTCATAAAGAAGTATGTGGCTTCCTGTCTGCTCATCTCAGACACCAATACTGAACTCTCCTACATCCTGCCCAGCGAAGCTGCCAAGAAAGGAGGTTTTGAACGGCTCTTCCAGGTAAGAGAGTCAGGTAGCTTGTGGTAATGGGTAACCAGGAGTGATTGCATCACTCCCCAGAGACTTGTCCCAGGAGGTAACAGAGAAGGGTCTGAGCACCGGTCCAAAATCAAAGGATGCAGTAGGGGAATAACTGGGAAGCTGCTTAGCAGCCCTGGGGAGGGGAGGGAGGAGTGCGGAACAACTGTGAGCCTGTAGAGAGCCATCGTAGGGCTTATTTTCCCAGAAAGCAGGTGGGGATTGATTGTGGGGCTGCTACGTAGAGATCCTCCTAAATGGGTGGGACCGCACTGTGACCTCCTGAAGGGACAGTGGGGAATGCCTGCATGCCTGTGCCCTTTAGGAGGGCAGTTGCACACTAGGCTGAGATGGTGGCGGGGGTCAGTTGTGGGGCTGGGTTCTTGAGATACCTCTGTATCTCCCCGACTCTCTCTATGCCTGGGCAGCACCTGGAGTTAAGCTTGGAGGAGCTACAGCTGACCAGTTTTGGGCTCATGGACACTACATTGGAAGAAGTTTTCCTCAAGGTATCTGAGGAGGACCAGTCCCTGGAAAACAGTGAGGCCGGTGAGCAGGATTTGGGGATTTGGGGGAAGAGTCGGATTCAAGGGGGAAGGCAGCAGTGCTGTTGAAGGGTGGGTCTGAGCTGGCTAGCACTGGGAATTGATTGGACAGATGCTAAGGTGCCCATTCCTCTGTGTGTGTGTGTGTGTGTGTGTGTGTGTGTGTGTGTGTGCGCGTGTCTGCCCATGCACATGCACCCATGGGCGTGCATGTTTGGAACTTGGGGGAAATAGGGAACCTGAATAACTTTCCTCATATAAGCCCATTCAGTTTTCTTACTGAATATCCGCTATGCAAAGGATGGGCATTTAACATTTGTGTAATAGGATAGGAGGGAGTGTGATAAAATATGCATGGCACGATGGCTCAACATGGTGGGGGAGGCCGTACGACAGAGTCATGGTTCCTGCCCTCACAGGCCTTACGGCAGGCCTGCACAACAGTTCATACAGCCTGCGGGCTGTATGGTGTGCAGGCTTGTTTTACATCCTGTACGTTTTTTGTGGGCCGCCTGAAATCCTTTGGCAGGCCCCAAGCAGACCGTGGGCAGTATGCTGCGCTGGCCTGTCTTACAGTAAAGTAGGAAAGAAGAGGCCTGAGCACACAGAATATGTAGTGCTTGACCTCAGGGAGCTTAGTTTCCTCTCTCCCTTGCCACATAGCAGAGGTGGCCTTTACCCCAGTCTAGGAAGGCTGATGGGGAGGTGTCAACATCTGTGGGCACTGTCCAGCCTCCTTGCCCTTATTATGAGCCAGAATCTAGAGAAGTCATCAGATGTGTTTCTTTATCTCCAGTTATCATCCCACCTACCCTGACCCAGATAGATAAAGCATTTATTCTGTACTTTGTGCCAAACACTGTTCCAAATGCTAGGAATGCAGGTACAAGCAAGATAGTTCCTGTCCTCTAGGAGTTTATGTTCTAATGGGAGAAGATAATATATAAAAGAGAGCTAGAAAGGGGAGGGGTATGAGCATAGCGCCAACATGGAGTTGGTCAGGAAGTAGTGAAGAGGCCTGGGCCCCAGCAAGATAAGGCAAAAATTCACCCATCATAGCTGAGGGACCCAGGGGCAAAGTCTAGGTTACTGGTGGGGAGGTGGTAGAAGTGATTGTCTGAGGTTAACAAAGGCATAGGGAAGACTGGGCCTGAGCCCTAGCAAGGTAAGACAAAAGGTCACCTCAGTGTGGCCTGCAGCTGCCCAGCAGAAGGGAGGGAGGGCAGAGGCACCACGCTGTAGGGCACTGACGCTCCTACCCCAGGGACTACTTTTGAGGGCAGAACACTTACTGCCCACTTAGAGTATGAGGACTAGGGATTGGGGAAGGGGGTGAGGCTGGTATCCAGCTCCTTGCAGAAGCGGTGACAAGCCTCTCCTCAACCCCGCCAGACATAAAGGAGTCCAAGAAGGATGCTCTTCCTAAAGCCGAGGTGCAGAAGGACAGGGAGGCGGCCATCTCACCCCCAACTGAGCACAGCAATCTGGTGGCCTGCTCTCAGCTGGCGCAGTCCCAGGCATCCCTGCGCTCCTCTTCCTCGGCGGGCTCTGTCCGGGGGGATGAGGAAGGTGCCTATGTTGAAGTTTATGGTGACTACTCCCCACTCTTTGACAACCTTCAGGACCCCGACAATGTTAGTCTGCAAGGTAGGCATAGCCGTAGCTGTGGTTAATTTTTAAACAGGTCTGGGGGGAACTTTATGTGGTTCCTGAGGTGCTCTGCCTCCTCTGGTCTGGCTGATGCTCTCAGGAGGCATAGCCAGTCACCCTGCTATCCCAGAATCCAAACTGGGACTTTCAAAGCCTCCTGTCCTACCCCTTCAAGCTTCCACAGGTCCCTTCTCCTATGCCCATGCAGGCCCTTTCTCTAGTCCCCACAGATCCATACCTCTATCTGTTCTCCTATGATCCATCTAATTTACCCTGACCACCTCTCCCTGACACACATCCACCAAGCCCCTATCCAGACCTCCAACGGCCTTCTCTCCAGCAACCACAGATACCATCTCCAACTCTATAGGCCCCCTCCCCAACCCTGACTCAGGCTTCCCTTCTTCAGTTCCTGCCTCCCTGTAGTCGTTGACTGACTCACTCCTCCAACTTTCTAGCTTCCTCCTTAAAATCTCTCCAGATCTTTTTGGGCCCTGTCTCTAACCTCCCAAAGACTCCTCTAGATGCTGCTGGTTTCTCTACCACATGTCAAGATCCCTCATCCTTTTTCCCCTTTTCTGACCCCCTACAATCACTTTCCAATGGGTAAAGACTTTCTCTCTGCCCTACACACCATTGGTCCCCTTTTAATAATCTCTCAGGTGAGAAGCCTCATGAGTGGGGTCAGTCAGTAATGAGTTGGGGACCTATTGATTCCAGGGCCCTGGCAGTGCCAAGAGGTCTTACCCTTCAGCCTCTGCCCTTAGCCTGAAGCTGAGAGAGAAGGAAAGATGAGGGAGCAGAATCTGAGTGGCCCCCGTGTCTGTTCTTTTTTGCAGAGGTGGAGGCCGAGACCTTGTCAATGGTCGGCCAGGGCAGCTCCAAACTAGAAGGCTGGTGGCTGAAGCTGCGCCAGTTTCATGGGCTCTTGGTCAAACGTTTCCACTGTGCTCGTCGCAACACCAAGGCACTCTTCTCCCAGATCCTGCTGCCTGCCTTCTTTGTCTGCGTGGCCATGACCGTAGCCCTCTCTGTCCCCGAGATTGGTATGGGTGTGAGCACAGATGTCCCCAGGCTCCATCTGGAGGGGGTTATCTATCTGTCCTTAGTCGGGGGTCATCCCTGATGTCATTTCAGAGTTAGAGATTACTGGACTGAGAGTCAGGAGACCTGGTTTCTAGTCCTTACTCGTCGATGTTACCTTCAGAAAATGATATTCCTTCTCCGGGTATCATTTTGTTCAAGGCCCTGTCCTTGGCATTGTGGGAGGTAAAAATGAGGAATTAGTCTTCTGATTTCATGGAGCTTATGCTCTAGTAAGGGGATAAGAGATATACCTTGGATAAGAAGTCAAGAAACTTGGGTTCCAATCCCAGCTCTGCCACTAATTGTGTGACTTGGTGTCACTTTCCCTCTCCTGTGCCTCAGTTTCTACTTCTGTGAAATGAGAAGTTGGACAGGATAATTAAGGTCCTCCCAGCTGTTATCTATCTTATTCTGCAATCTGAGCATCTTCCCCAGTATCTCTCTATCAGTAATGAGCCCCTGTATGGCTCTTGTGTTCCAGGGATTTAACTCGACCCCTGTGAAGCCCATTTTGTTATGGCCATGCAGGAACACAATCCCATAGCTTACTTCCCCTTGGATGAAGCTCACTAGCCAATGGTTTTGCTTGTAGCTTCTTCACACTCCAGGGGAGTGGCTGTGCATGCTGACTCCTTACTGACCTGGGCTGGAATGTGGGCAGTGATCCCATGTCCTCCACCTGCCCCATCTTCTCCATGAGGCAAGGGGAGGCGTAGAGTGCAACAACAATAGTACTTTAGGGCTTGCAAAGAGCATTCGTGATAATCCTGTGAGACAGGTGATTATTCTCATTTTGCAAATAAGGAAACTCAGCTCAGAGAGGTTGTGACTTTCTGGCAGACATACAGCTAATATATACCAGAGCTGGGACTCATGCCCAATGAAAAGTACCTGAAACTAGAAATCAGAAGCCCTGGGGAGTCTGGTCCTGACTCAGCTTCTAGTTCATTGTGTGACTCTGGACATCCCTTTTCCTTCTGGGTCTTAGTTTCCCCTTCCTTAAAATGGGGGGAGTTGGATTTAGTTGATGTTTTAAGGTTCCTTCCAGATTTGTCATTGTGTGACTTTCCTGTTTCTCCTCAGCTTGTGTTTCTCCTAGGCAGCTAGGTGGTACAGTGGATAGAGTACTGGCATTGGAGTCAGGAAGGCCTGAGTTCAAATCCTGCCCTAGATATTTATTTGCTGTGTGGCCCTGGGCAAGTCACTTAACCTCTTTCAGACTCCATTTTCTCATCTGTAAAATAAGAATAATAATAATACTTGCCTCAAGGTTTTAGAAACCTTAAAATGATATACATGCTAGTAGCAGTGGTAGTGGTAGTGGTAGTGGGGTAGTGGTAGTGGTAATAGTCCCAAGTTACCCTCACTCAGAAGGTATGGCCATGTGGCAGGGGGATGGTGAGGCTGTCCCACTATTGCCCTCCTTCTCACACCCAACGTGGTTCTCTCTTTCTCCATTCCATCCTAGGGGACCTGCCCCCACTGATCCTCTCACCCTCCCAGTACCACAATTACACTCAGCCCCGGGGCAACTTCATCCCCTATGCCAATGAAGAGCGACATGAATATCGGTGAGCTCCCCAAGGGTTAAACACTGGGAAGAGAGGGGCTGACACTGGGGGTGAGGAGGGAGAGGCAGTCTCTTAATCTACAGAAAAATTAAACTCTTCTACAAGCCAGTCACTTGGCTAAGCACTAGGGATACAAAAAAAGGGGCCCCTGCCCTCAAGGAGCTTACATTCTAATGGGGAAGACAACATGTACATAGAAGATATATAAAGGGGAAATGGGAGGAAATCTTTGAGTGGAAGTCTTTAGCACCTGAGAGACTGATAAAAGGCCTCCTAAAGAAGGTGTCATTTTAACTAGGTCCTGAATCAAGGGAAGGATTCTAAAGGTGGAGATGAGGAGAGAGAGTGTCCCAGGAAGAGATGAACCAGCCTGATGGGGGAAAATTCTTGGGCAGTGGCAGGCCTTGGCCCCTAGAGCTCATAGCCATTACATTCTCTTTTACTAGCCTCAAACTATCCCCCGATGCCAGTCCCCAACAGCTGGTTAACACATTTCGGCTGCCTTCTGGTGTGGGTGCCACGTGTGTGCTGAAAACACCTGCCAATGGGACCTTGGTATTGACTCTGAACCTGAGTAACAGTGAGTCCAGGATGTTGGCTGCGCGATACTTTGATGCCATGTGCATTGACTCCTTCACCCAAGGGCTGCCCCTGTCCAACTTTGTACCACCACCTCCCTCTCCTGCACCCTCTGACTTCCCTTTGTCTCCTGATGAAGAGATCCTGAGGGCCTGGAATACCACACTGCTACCCACTACCATGAGAGGTATGGAGCTCCCTGAGCTGGTGGACACTTGGGTTTCCCCTAGACCTGTGATTAATGAGTTGAATGCACCACTAGATGGTATCCATGAGCTGAGCCTGTCCCTGCTGTCAGGAGAGGAAGGTCTTTCCCAGCTGTGCCCATACTTTAGGCAGTGAGGGACTGGGCATTATGCCCTAGTTGTGGTGGATGCACATCTGCAGTTATTTAAGAAATAATTTTCAGGGGCAGCTAGGTGGCGCAGTGGATAGAACTCTGGCCTTGGAATCAGGAGGACTTGAGTTGAAATCTAGCCTCAGACAGTAGATGCTTACTAGCTCTGTGACCTTGGGCAAGTCACTTAACCCCAAATGCCTCATGAAAAAGTAAAAAAAAAAAAAAGTATTAAGAAATAACTTTCATTCAGTAAACATTTATGAAGCACTTTATTGTATGCAGAGACATGTACTAGCTACCACAGATACAAAAATAGATGTGATACAGACCCTGCTTTTAAATTGTTTATAATCTGATGGGAGAAAGATGCTTACAAGTAGCTATGCTGCCAGGGACAGTGAGATCACTGTAAAGGAGAAGTCCAGGCAAAGTGCTATGAGACATCTGAGGAGGAAGAGATCACTTTCATTTGGAAGGGAAGGCCTCATGGAGGAGGCGGCATTCATGGTGGCCTTGACAAAGGAGAGGCTTCAAGAGACAAACAGTGGACTGGATGGTGGGGGCAGGGGAGGAGGGGAAAAAAGAGAAGGAGGGGAAGTGTCTTTTCAGACCTGAGGGGACAGCATGAACAAAGGCCTAGAGAATAGAAGAGAATAGGTCAAAAATAGGGAGGAAGAGGAGTAGTTTTGTTTTGCTGTATTATGGTATATATGAAAGGGAATAGTAAAATAATGAAAATAAATTTTTTTTAAGTTTTTAGGCAATTGGGGTTAAGTGACTTGCCCAGGGTCACACAGCTATTAAGTGTCAAGTGTTGGTCTGAGGCCAGATTTGAACTGAGGTCCTCCTGACTTCAGGGCCAGTGCTCTATCCACTGTGCCACCTAGCTGCCCCCATAAAAATAATTTTTAAAATAGGGGCAGCTACATAGCTCAGTAGATAGAATGCTGGGCCTGGAGCCAGGAAGACCTGACTTCAAATCTGACCTCAGACACTTACTAGGTGTGTGACCCTGGGCAAGTCACTTAACCCTGTTTGCCTCAGTTTCCTTATTTGTAAAATGAGCTAGAGAAGGAAACAGCAAACCACTCCAGTATCTTTGCCAAGAAAACCCCAAATGGGGTCATGAAGAGTCAGATACGACCGAATAACAACAAAATAATAGAAAATAAGGTTGGAAGGTAGAGTTGGAGTGGAGGTAGATTGTGGAGGGTTTTGAGTACTAGGCAGATGAAGTTCTTTATTTAATAGGTGGTGGGAGCCACTGAGAGTATCGGAGTAGATGAAGGGCACTGGTACTTTAAGAAGATTGCTCCTACTTGGAAGACAAGTTGATGATGAGGTTCACTAGGGGCAGCAAGGCCGGGTAGGAAGCTACAGGAATCTAAGTGGAAGAGGGGAGGAGCTGAATAGTAATGCTCTGCCCACAGAGACAGTGACCTCTGTCCCAGCACTGCCGCGTATAGTCCATGAACCCATCAAGTGCACATGCTCCATGCAGGGGACTGGATTCTCCTGCCCCAGTGGTGTAGGTGGACGCCCACCCCAGATGAAGGTGGTAACAGGAGACATCTTGACTGACATCACGGGCCGAAATGTGTCAGAGTATCTCCTCTACACTTCAGACCGCTTCAGGCTGCACAGGTTGGGAGTAGGCACAGGGAGGGAGGGAGGGAGGAGCCTGCGGCAGGCTGGGAGATCCTGGGTGTCTGAAGCCAGGGGCCTGAGGTTGGATTGGGGAAGCTCCTATTAACTGGCCAGGTGAGGGCTGTCTTTACAGACCTCTCTCCTTCCTCTCCTGTCCCCACCCAGATATGGAGCCATCACCTTTGGCAACATCCAGAAGTCAGTACCTGCCTCCTTTGGAGCCAAGGCCCCCCCAATGGTACGCAAGATTGCAGTGAGGAGAACTGCCCAGGTAAGAAGTAAAGCCAGCCATCCAAGCACTAGATCCTGCAGGGCCTAAGGGTAGGGGAGAATGGATAGTGCCCAGACCATGCCATGAGCACAGCCCCAATGCCAGCCCATCATCTTGAATGATATCTGTCTGTCCTTTGGAAGCCTGCTGGATAGAATACTGGACTTGGAGTCAAGAGGTGCCTTTCACTTACTAATAACTCTGTGACGCTGGGCAAGTCACTTAAACTCTCTAAGCCTCAGTTTCTTCATTTGTAAAATGAAGAGGTTGGAGTAGATTACCTCTAAATGTCCCTTCTAGCTTCAAATCTGTGATCCGATGATCCTTCTTCTCTCTGCTCCCTCCACCTCCACCATCCCTCCCATCTTCCCCAAGTTCATGCCCCGCCATTTTTCTGTGCTCTTTCTTCTTCTAGGTCTTCTACAACAACAAGGGGTACCACAGCATGCCTACTTACTTAAACACCCTCAACAATGCCATCCTCCGTGCCAATCTACCCAAAAGCAAAGGAAACCCTGCAGCCTACGGTGAGTTCATGGATGGACTAGTGTCAGGGAATAGCAGAGGAATACCACCAGGGGAGTCAGAGTGAGTATCTTACAGGGCTTAACCCTATCCCCTCTCTTTTGCCTTAGGCATCACTGTCACCAACCATCCCATGAATAAGACCAGCGCCAGCCTCTCCTTGGATTACCTGTATGTTGTTAAGAGGGCGTGTGGATGGGAGGTGGGGAGAGGAAGGAGGTGCTGTATGCCCACTGTCAAAGTTGGGTTTGGAGTGTGCAGACTGTATTCTTCCTTTTGGTTGGGCATGGAAAGTGGGAGCACTGACCACATCCTCCCTCTTTGAGAGTAGAAGGAGCAGGGACTATACCGGGGAGACTGAAGGTGACTGTGACCACCCTCTTTTTCCTCTCTGCCCTCAGCCTTCAAGGCACAGATGTAGTCATTGCCATCTTTATCATCGTGGCCATGTCCTTTGTGCCGGCCAGCTTCGTGGTCTTTCTAGTGGCTGAGAAAGCCACTAAGGCCAAACACCTACAGTTTGTCAGCGGCTGCAACCCTGTCATCTACTGGCTGGCCAACTATGTCTGGGATATGGTAAGGATATCACTGTGCGTGCCATCCTGAGGACACCAAATGCACCGTCCTCAAGTGCTGGTCCTTTCACCTCCTGATTGCTGTACCCACTCACATCCTGGGTACCATGCCCACTGGGTTCTTGCTTTGTCTCAGCCAGTGTGCCTACTCCCAGTGGGCACACACAGAAGGGTCTAGCCACTTGTCTATCCCTTTCTCTCCCTTCCTTCTACCACATCTGTCAGGCCCGTACCCTTACAGGCTGAGCTTTCAAGGACATTTCAGATTCCAGTCTTATAGTATGACTTTCCCATGCCCTACCCCTCCATCCTCCAAAGACCACTTTCCCAATGCATACACCTGCCTTTCCTGTGTCTTTCAGCTGAACTATTTGGTGCCGGCCACTTGCTGTATCATCATCCTCTTTGTGTTCGACCTTCCTGCCTACACTTCACCTACCAACTTCCCTGCTGTGCTCTCCCTCTTCTTGCTCTATGGGTATGGTCTCTGGGGTCATGCAGAGGGAATGGAGGAGATGGGAACTGACCCTGGAGACCAGCTGTGAACTGGAACTCCTGGGTCCATCCATGAGCTCCCCAAGAGGAGACCTGGGTGGGGGTGTGGGGACCCTGGAGGTGAGCTGTCCAAGAGTGGGATCCTGCCTGTCATTGACCATCCCTCTCTTCCACTTGTAGCTGGTCAATCACACCCATCATGTACCCTGCCTCCTTCTGGTTCGAGGTGCCCAGTTCTGCCTATGTCTTCCTCATTGTCATCAACCTCTTCATTGGCATTACTGCCACCGTTGCCACTTTCCTGCTGCAACTCTTTGAACATGACAAGGTGCCCATGGGATGGGGTGGACAGCACATACCTGGGTGTTAAGGCACTGACTCTTTTATCCAGGGACCAGGGTAGGCATTTCAGATGGCCTCTTCCTAGGGGAACAAGAGAGATGGGCATTAGAGCTGTCCCCTTTGGTGGCTATAGATGAGGTGCCTGGGCCAGAAACATTGGCCCTCTTTCCAGGGGTGGAGTGCAGGGGTGACCCATGCCAAGGTACCATGCCCCAAATAGGATCGATGGGAGCTCCTTACCCTGCTTCCTTCCCCAGGACTTGAAATTAGTAAACAGTTACCTGAAGAGCTGCTTCCTCATCTTTCCCAACTACAACTTGGGCCATGGGCTCATGGAGATGGCTTACAATGAGTACATCAATGAGTATTATGCCAAGATAGGTGAGCCCAAGGAAGGGGGAGGAGGGAGATGGGCATCTTCAGAGGCTCAAGGCACAGAGATCCAGGGGTGGGAAGGAGACAGGTATCAGCAAGGGCTCAATGCACTGGGCTCTAGGAAAAAGGGAGGAAAAAGCAAGTAAAGGCTCAAGACGCTGAGCCTCTAGAAGGATTGGGATGAAGGAGGCTGCCATTGGAGAGGGCCTGCAAGTTGATGAGCTTCAGAGGAAGAAGGAAGTAACCACAACTCAGGGTTGGCTTTTACCCCTCTCCACTTTCAGTGCTGCTCAATCTAGAGGGCTCTTCTTGTCAAGGAGGAGAACTCAGACTCATTCACACAAAGGTGTGAAGGACTCATGTGTGAGCCTTCCCAGGGGCTTTTGCATTTTACCAGAGGAAACTTGAAAGGGCAATGCTAAATCTAAAGGGAAGTTCTAAGGATGGAATTTCAGGCACTGTGGTGGAGATATTTGGGGGTTGGAGGCACCTCTTATATCACATCAATCAGGAGGTAGCCTGTGCTTTTTCTGGGTAAGACCCCAATAAGCCCAATCCCCCCTTTTCCTTCCACAGGCCAGTTCGACAAAATGAAATCCCCCTTCGAATGGGACATTGTCACAAGAGGCCTGGTTGCCATGACAATAGAAGGCTTCGTGGGTTTCTTTATCACCATCATGTGTCAGTACAACTTCCTCCGGCAGCCCCAGTGAGTGTGGAGGCCAGGCCAGAGAATCCTGTATAAGCTGAGTTGGTCCTGGGAAGAATCAGTGATTTTAGGCGGGTTTCTTCTGGGCTGGAATGAGGCTGGTCTGCTCTTGCCTTCCCCCGATGTGCAGTCAGGAGCAGAACAGGTGTAGAGAGATCAGAAAATTCAGTTGTACTGCATCAAGAATGAGGGGAGTAATGTTGTCCTTGGCCCTCAGCAGACTGCCTTTGAAGTAATATGTCTAGTTCTGGGTGCCACATTTTGGGAAGGACATTGGCAGATTGGGATAGTAGGAAGAAACTGGAAACCATTTAACATGAAGATTGGGTAGGCACTAGGGAGATTTAGTCTGAAGGAGAAAAGACGAGATAGGGAAATGTTAGTTGTCTTTAGGTATCTTATGGGCTGTCATATAGAAGAGGGTTTAAGCTTTTTTGACTTGACCCCAGAAGGCAGAATTAAGAGGGAAGGATGGACATTACAAGGAGGTAGATTTGGCTTCCTTGACAATTAAAGTTGTTCAAAAATAGAATGGATTGCCTTGGAGGTATAATGAGTTTCCTGTTCAAGTAGGGGCTGGATGACCAGTCAGAAGGGATATATTCAAGGTGATATCTATTCAGGTGTGAGTTAGACTAGACTACCCCATTCAGCTCCAAAATTCTAATGTTTATGACTGTGAGCATCCTGCCCTGCTCCAGGTGCTGCCCACCTCCACCAGTGAGGGTCTAGGTTAAGGCAGGTGAGTAGTGCTGGCTAGGCAGAGCCCCTTCTCCCCAAGCTGTCCTGCCCTATTAGCCCCTTGCCTTTTCTCTCCCCAGGCGCCTGCCTGTATCCACCAAGCCTATTGAAGATGATGTGGATGTAGCCATCGAACGGCAGCGGGTCCTGAGGGGGGATGCAGACAATGACATGGTCAAGATTGAGAACCTGACCAAGGTGGGACCTCAGATGAAGGACTGACCCCTGGAGACCAACCCAGGGTTTAGGGAAACAGATCAGGAGATACTGATTGTTGGGGGGAAGAGGCCATTCAAACCAATAGTCAATGTTTAAGAGGGTCAGGGGTTGGGTTTGGGCAAAGAGGATTCTGACCAGGAAAGGGGAGAACTCGCTAGGGAATATGGAGGACACTGACTTAAGGGTCAGGGAAGAGCAGGGAGATGGGAGAAACCCTAAGCGTGGGTGTGAGGAATAGGATTCTTTCCCCTGAAGCCCCATTCCCTCACTCCTGCAGGTGTATAAATCACGTAAGATTGGGCGCATCTTAGCTGTAGACCGGCTCTGTGTGGGTGTGCGGCCTGGAGAATGTTTTGGCCTCCTTGGCGTCAATGGGGCTGGCAAGACCAGTACCTTCAAGATGCTGACGGGAGATGAGAGTACTACAGGAGGCGAAGCCTTCATCAATGGACACAGGTGCCCAGGGGCCAACGCGGCAACAGAGAGGAATAGTTGCCGCAGGGCACTGGGGTAGACTAGAGGCCAGGAGAACACAGAAATGAAAAGGTCTTGCACTTCCTGACCTGGTCTTGCTTGTGGAGTCAGGGGCTCTCTCAGAGAGTAAGGGAGGCCCTATGGGCAAATCAAGTATGTCCCTAAAGTCCCTTAAGCTTGTAAAGCTTAAAACCACACTAAGAGTTTTGGAATACCTTGCATTTGTCTGTAATGAGGGGTGGGCCGAGGCTAGGGGCAGATGCAGGCCTCCCCCCTCAGCTGGTCTTTAGAGCGAGGAGCTGAGGTTTGGGTGGTCATAGGCATGGGGAAGAACCAGACAGGGTCTAGGGAGGGATGTGGGCAATGCCAGACCTGAGTGGTTATGCCATGGTCTCTACAGCGTCCTGAAAGAGCTCCTTCAAGTACAACAGAGTCTGGGCTACTGCCCACAGTTTGATGCCCTGTTTGATGAGCTCACAGCCCAAGAGCACCTGGAACTCTACACAAGGCTTCGAGGGGTCCCCTGGAAGGACGAGGAGAGGGTGAGGAGGCTGGGTGGGAGGGAGGCCCCCAGGGACTGGGTAGGGAAGTATTCCAACCAGAGACATTGACCAGAAAGGCTGAAAGGAGCACTACCTGATGGTTTAGATTGGGAGGCAGTGACCTGAGGGAGGGACTAAGAGGCAGCATGGCATGGTGGATGGGGCACTGGACTTGGAATCAGGAGGATCTGGGTTCAGATATTTACAAGTTGTGTGAATCCAGACAGTTCACAGAGCCTCAGTTTGCCCAAAAATGGGGGAAGGGGACTTGATGGATTTTAAGGTCCCTTCCAACTGTGCTATTAATGGGTGGTGAGAGGGAAGAGATAGAGAGGCTAGAGAAGAAATGGGATTGACCTGGAGGGAGAGATTGTCCATATAGGGGAGTGCATAACCAGTCAAGGGGAGGACAGTGATATGGAGGGATCTCTGAGCAGTAGGGCTGGAGTCTTTGTCCCCACTGAAGTCTCACTTCCCCTGCCCATCCCTGGGGATTCCTGAAGGGGGAGGAACAGGAGTGGGGGAGGTTTGGAAGGGATGGCACTCGTAAGTGCCTCAGGGGATCATGGGCCCTGGGCAGATTCCTTTCCATGAGAAAGGAAAAAGACAGTCCCCATAGCCTACCTAGCCCTGTATTCCCACCCATCAATATTTGAAGGACTGTCATAGAATAGGGCTAGACATGTTCTGTGTCGCCCCAGAGAACTAGGAGCAGGTGGGGAAGTCATAAGCAGGCAGGTTCCAATTTCATAAAAGGAAAAACGTTCCAAATAATTGGAGCTCTTTTTAAGTGGAATGAGCTGCCTTGGTGAGTAGTGAGTTCACCATCACTGAAGAGATTCTTCAAGCAGAGGCTGAGTAACCACTTATAGGGGGTGTTACAGAGGAGATTTCTGTTCCTGTTGGGTTTATCCTTGATGGCCTCTGAGACCTCGTTCAGCTCTGAAATTCATTGATTCTGTCATTATAGGTGGTCAAGTGGGCATTAGAGAAACTGGAACTGAGCAAGTATGCAGATAAACCAGCAGGCACTTACAGCGGGGGCAATAAGAGAAAACTGTCCACAGCCATCGCCCTCATTGGCTACCCAGCCTTCATCTTCTTGGTGAGTACTGGGGAGGGCTGGCAGACCCAGAGAGCAAGAGCTCAGGCCCCCTGCCCCACTCAGGAGGCCTTATCTCCTGGCTGGCTCCTCCACCATCATCTTCCTGGTGAGGGCAGAGGGGCTGGGATTCTGCAAGGAGCAAAGAGCTAGGGAGGAAAGGCAGTAGTAGGAGTAGTTGAAGGGTGGAAGACTGACCTTGGCCATGCTCCCAGGATGAGCCCACCACGGGCATGGACCCCAAGGCCCGACGTTTCCTGTGGAACCTCATCCTGGACATCATCAAGACGGGGCGTTCAGTGGTGCTGACATCCCACAGGTTAGTGTCCTTGCTCCCTGCATGCCTGTTCTTGAGATGTTTACACAGCGGAGGAGAGAGGCCCTTCAATCAGCAGCCTTGGAGGTCTGGGGGGGTTTGAAGCCTTGCTGGCTCCTGATAGTCTGTTCTCTGCTAACTAATACAGAGGTCGTGATACCCTCTGTTTTACAAATTCCTTGTGCCCCCAGTTCCTGGTGCTCCCATGCTCTCTCTTGTTCCAAATGTTGGTATGCCCGTACCCTCTCTGCTAACTTTCAGTGTTCCTGGTGACCTTCTCTATACCAGCTCCTGATGTCCCCATGCCTTCCATCAGCTCCTGATGCCCTTCTCTCTGCCAGCTCCAAGTGCCCACATGCCCTCTTCTCTGCCAGCTCCCGATGCATGTCTCCAGTATTCTATCTGCTATCCCTGGTTTCCCCAATGCTCTTCTCTATTGCTTTCATATGCCTTCCCCTCTGCCATCCTCCACTGTCCCTATGCCATCTTTTTGTTAGCTTCTGATATCCCCAGTGCTCTCTTCTGTACCAGCCTCTTGTGTTTTCCTTTCTGTCTGTCTCTGGGGCTCCCTATTCCCTCTTTGCCAGCTCCTATCTGCAGTACTTTCCACTCTTCCAGTTCCTTGTTCCTTGGAGCCCTCTTTTCCAGCTCCTAGTGCCCCTGTACTCTCTTCTCTGCCAGTTCCCAGTGTCCCATGCCCTTTCTATATGCCAGGTCCTGATGTTTCTCTTTCTAATAGTTTCTGGTGCTCTCAGTTCCCTCCTCTTTGCCAGTTCCCAGTGCTCCAAGTTGTCTTTTTTGTCTTTTTTTTTTTTTTTTTTGGTGAGGGCATTTGGCATTAAGTGACTTGCCCAGTCATACAGCTAGTGAGTGTTATGTGTCTGAGGCTGGATTTGAACTCAAGTCCTCCTGACCCCAAGACTGGTGCTCTGTCCACTGTGCCACCTGGCTGCCCCTGTCTTTTTTTATCTTCATGGAGCCCTGGTGCCTTCCTCCTGTCCAGTTCCCAAAAGTACTCTGCTGTCAAGTCCAAGTAACCCCATGCTATCTTACTGGCCATCCGTCATGGTCCCTGATTCCCTCCTCTATGTGAGTCTCTGGTGCTCCTAGCTGGCTCCCTTAGTAGCTGAGTGCTCTTCACCCCCTTGATCCCCCATGGCTGGACCCACTCCGCCTTACCCAGTTCTGGTGACTCTATCTGCAGCATGGAGGAGTGTGAAGCACTTTGTACACGACTGGCCATCATGGTGAATGGACGGCTCAGGTGCCTGGGCAGCATTCAGCACCTGAAGAACAGGTGAGGGGAGGGCAGGGACCTGGAAAGATCTAGGGAAGGGCAAGGAGAGGTGAATGTACAAAAGTGGGGATAGGGACAGTGGGCAGGGACAGTAACAAAGACAGGGGTGGGACACAGGAAAGGAGAGGGACAGGGGCTTGGGGAGTGGACCAGGGGCAAGCAGAGGGACTGAAGAAGGGTATGGGTGTAGGAAGGGTTCCAAAAAGAGGAGGAGGAGCAGAGGCCAGGGCAGAGACAGTGTCGAGGGTGGGCAGTAGAAGGGAGGGTGATGGCCGGGAGGGGGTGGTCAGGGACAGGAGCCCACACCTTCATCCTGCCAGGTTTGGTGATGGCTACATGATTACGGTGAGGACCAAGAGCAGCCAGAGCGTGAAGGAGGTAGTGAGGTTCTTCAACCGAAACTTCCCTGAAGCTGTGCTCAAAGTGAGGGTCAGGGGAGCCCACAGAGGGCCAGGAGGGCTTTGAGGTGGTTCGTGGGGGTTATGAGAGATTGATGAGGGGATCAGGACATAGTCCTTAGGGAAGAGAGTGGGAATTCTCAGGGACTTGAGGGGACTGGGGGACATTTCTCAGGGTGCTGGGGAGCCCAGAGAGGACCAGGGGGGCTTTGAGGGAATTCACAGGGGTCATAAAGGGGGTCAGAAGGCTGTGAGGAGATCAGGGGGAATCTAAGGGAGATTCAGGAAGTGAGGGAGAGCTCTTAGAAGACCTCGGGGCACTTGAATAAATAAGGGGACTCCAAAGGGGTTAGGGATATCTTTTAAGAGTTCTGTAGGAGAACAGGAGAATTCTTAGAGATACTGGGAGGGAGCATGTGGGGTTGGAAAGTGCCTGGTTCGGGCGCCCTCCGGACATTAATTGAGGGGGTACTTTGGGAGCTGACCCCCTGCTTTCTTCAACCCTCAGGAGCGACACCACACCAAAGTGCAGTATCAGCTAAAATCCGAGCACATCTCACTGGCACAGGTGTTCAGCAAGATGGAGCAGGTGGTGGATGTTCTGGGCATTGAGGATTACTCGGTCAGCCAGACCACACTGGACAATGTGAGTGCCAACCTTCCCCTCCCCCAACTCTTCACAGCCAGCTGCACACAGATGCCTGAAGCAGGCGTCGGGGGATGAGCTACTGGTATTCATTGGTCCAGCGTGTCCCAGTCTGCTTTTCCTGCCCAACCCAGGTGTTTGTGAACTTTGCCAAGAAGCAAAGCGATAACTTGGAGCCCCAAGAGACAGAGTCAAGTTGTGCTCTCCAGTCCCCCTTGGCTCGGCTGCTCAGTCTGCTCCGACCCCGTCCCACACCCACAGAGCTCCGTGCTCTGGTAACAGATGAACCGGAGGACCTTGATACGGATGACGAGGGGCTTATCAGTTTTGAGGAGGAGAGGGTGAGGCTCGGGCCCTGTGGGTGGGGTTCACATTTCTATGGGCACTCTAACCCCTAAAGAGTCTGGGGCTCAGGGCCAAGGGCAGAATCCAGCAGTTACTATAGTAACGGCCCCTTAAGGCTTCTCCCTTCCCTATCTCCTCTTCTGCCTGATGCATTCGATCTATCCAGAGACAGAGATGGTAAGAGGCTCAGAGAGACAGAGACTCGGTGATAGAGAATGATAGAGGGGCTAAGAGAGATCCAAAGTCATAGGTCAAGTCATGGTCAGAAACAGAGGTCTTGGGACCCAAAGATCAAGGGAGACAGAGATAGAGAATGAGATTCAAATAGGTTGATTTGGTGACAATTTAACAGAAAGAGACAAAGGAGGAAGTCAAAGGGAAAGACCCAAACTCAGGTTGGAAGCCTCTGACCATCTGAACCTTGTTATCTCTTCCCAACAGGCCCAGCTTTCTTTCAATACAGACACTCTCTGCTGAAGGAACTTTGGAGGCTTCAGCTCCATTCCTGGATGACCAACTTTCTTTGTTCCCTTACTCAAACCTCCTTGGAGCAGCCCTACATTCCCTGGCCTGTTTTGGCTGGGGCAGAGATTCAAGGCCAGACAGTCGGGAGGGAGGCCTTAGCATTGCCGACCTGCCCAGCTCCCTGACCCAGGAGGGTTGGGAGAAGGGATTGGTGATATGTTGTGCACCTTGAATTCAGTGCCTCAAACTTGGAGCTAGTTTTAGAGGGAGGTAGGGGTTGGGGAGACCAGTGGGTGTGGATAGTGCCAAGAGCTGGGCATAAGAACTCACTCTAGGATCCTAGGGGAGCCTTGGAGAGTGGGGAAAAGGCTTAGATCTGATAGCAAGGACAGTTCTTCACTCTGGTGGGCCCCAGATTTAGGGATGGGGAATCTCCCAACTACATTATAGCCCAGGTACCCCAGCCTGGAGTGAATACTACAAACCATACCCACTCTTTCTCCTTCTCTGGCCCGGGCACTGCCCTTCCGGGACCAACCTGCCTGGTGATCCTCAGGATCTCCAACCAATGATTGTGCCAAAGGGACAGTCCTGCTGTGCCCAAGGGTATGGGCTGGGCACTCATGTGGCTCTGCCTTCTAGTCACAGCAGCTCTGGCCAGCTACTCTGCTCACTTCTCTGGACTGTGATAGCCCTATCCCTGATCCCAGCCTGGCCTGCTTGGCTCTGCTTCTGGTCAGTGCCACTCATCTTGCCTGTGGCTCGAATCCCCACTGGCACTGAAGGCTACAAAAAGACAGGAAATACGCCTGGAGGTCAACATAAAGGCCTGAAAAACATGAAAGCTGTGTGGAAGAAGAGGAGCATGAGTCTTCTCTGTGATGTTAACCTTCCAAAACAGGATCCTGATGGACCTGTATAACACAATACTTTCCTGGCTCATCAGGCATCTGGGTGGGGGGGGGGGGGGTGACAAGGACCTCATGGGGTCCTGGGCAGATAACTGCTTTCCCCCTAAATTGAACTCTTCTACCCCCTGGATTTTAACAACACCTCTGCTAATGCCGCCATTGTTGCCATGCCGCCACCACCCGGAGGCTCCAATGTTGGACACCAAATGGGCTGCCTGCCAGCTTGCCTGACCACCGTGGCCCAAGTCATTGACTCTGGCCAGGGTTGAGCTGGGATGTTGGGTTTGTTTTCTTTTTAACCTATTTATTTTGCAATAGGAAGAAGCACTTGTCAGGGGTGGGGAAAATGGAGGGAAAGTGTGTACATAGATGATGGAATGGACACATTGACAGGTTGGATACAACAGTAGGAGAAACAAAAGGAGGGGGACTTCCCCTTCCAAGACTGAAAGCAGTGTTCCTCCATCCTTCAGCTCCTACTCCCAGTAGGGCCTCTGCACCTAGGAACCCTGAAGGCTGTGGGCAAAGGAAGAGGGTGGAAGGACCCGGTGTCCAGAGAGCTTGACCCCTGCCTCTAAATGACCTCCAATCACCTTTTGTCACAGAAGGGGTGGGGCAGGGAGAGGCTTGGTATGGCAAGGACAGTGTGGTGGTCACATGGGCCCCACTTCTTCCTGAGAGCAAGCTGCCATGGCCACTTCCCAGCTGTTTGCCCATCCCCTCCCCTCCCCATCCCATCCCTAGTCCTGCCTGAGGGCAGGTGGGGGACTGGGCTTGTACATAGTTGGGGAAGCAGATCCGGAAAGATGTTTGTTTTAAATAAAAAGGGAAAATATCAAATCAGCCAAAGATTCTGCTCTGTGTGTGTGTGTGTGTGTGTGTGTGTGTGTGTGTGTGTGT
>NW_020940358.1:654192-700104 GCF_900497805.2 Vombatus ursinus | reverse complement strand
TAGCATCCACACATAGGAGTAGGAGCTGGAGAAATCAGTTTCTGGGGAAGTTAAGAACACAGACAACTCTTCTGTGTGTGGGAGGATGGACAACTGGAGATAGAGGATGGCAGTCCCAAATCCAAGGGTTGATCCAACTTCCTCTCTGTCCACCCGATGTGGGCATGCCAGGAATGTACCTGCCACACCTCAGAGGAGGGGCCCCACCTAGGGCAGGCCTAGCCCCTGGAAGAGTGGACACCAACGGAAAGGCAGCCCTTTGAAGGGGGTGCCTGCGTGGGATGTGGGGTGGTGAGGGAAGCCCGAGTTTCCTGGTACTTGCCAACTCCCTCTCTGGGTGTTTGAGTCCAGAGGAGCGGGGAGAAGGAAGCTGAGAACTGCCCTGACTCCCCTTCTTCCATTCTCCCTCACCCTGGCCCTAGAAATGGAATGGGGTCACCTGCTAATCACTTCCAAACCCCTGAACCTTTTCACCTCTTGTACCTGCCACCCCTCACACCCCGACCCCCTCTTACAAAAGTCAGTGACACAGTCACAGTCATATACAAACTCCCCACGTCCCAGCAATGACAGTCTTGCAAGGCCCCACCCACCGAGTGTTAGAATTGCAGAATTGGTCTCCTTTGTCCACTGGCTTACAGGCACTAGCCCAGGTCACCGTCCCTTACGTGCTGTTTACAGTTGCCCATAGACTCGAAGTCACATACGGAGTCTCACGGTTACACAATGTCGGGCCTCCCCCCTCCCCCTCGGGCTCACAATCCTCCACTGAGTCCCATAGTGTCAGGCAGCCGGTCTTACACAGTCTTACACTGAGCTGCTCTCCCGGGCGGGGTAGGGAAGGGCGGAGCAACCCGGGAGCTTTAAAGAGCCAAAAACACAGTCTCCACCCAAGGCGGCTGCTTCTATCCTGCCGGGACACCATGGCCGAGAAACCCAAACTCCAGCTGTTTGTCAAGGTGCAAGGGACCGGTCCCAGGGAGGAGGAGCAGTGGGATGCCGGGGTGGGGGGTGGGTGGGGAGAAGGAGGAGATCAATACTGCTGTCCAGGGGACACTGGTGTGAGGTGAGACTCCAGGAGGGATGTCTGAACGTGGTGACTATAGTCTTCCTGTCCAGGTCCCGAAGCAGACAGAGCTAGGGGGTGGGGGTGAGGATAGAAAAGAGGGGAGGAATTGTGGTGCTTCAAAAATAGGGTAACGAACGCTTTGAGAGAACTATAAGGGGGATGAGATGAGGAGGATATAGGTTAGGGAAGGGGATCTGGGAACAGGGGACGGTGGGAACTACTTTCTGCCGGGTGCAGTCTTGGGAAGGAGTGACTGAGTCTCCCCGCCTCCCAACATCTCTCTATTCCCTCGCCCCTTTTCTACCCCCACACCGTTTTTTTCCTCGCCAAAGAAATCAGAGTGGAACCTGACAGGCTGTGGGGTAATGGAAGGAGAGCCTCCAGGGAGCCCACAGTCTAGTAGATTACCTTGGCCCCAGGAATCTGGGGCTCCGGTCTCTCCCAACAGACAGGACAGACCTACAAATGACTAACTTCATATCCAGGTCACTGATTCTCTAGCCTAGGGTTCGAAAGTAGCTTGTCCAAGACATAGGAGTTTAGTTAAAATTAAGATGGTGGATGGGATAAAGGGGAAGGAGAAACTTGGAGGAGGACTTGGGGAGCAGATGACTATTCTGCCAAAGGCAGGATTAAAACCAAGTGGTATCAGCCTTTTGAAGATAGATACTTTGTCCCCATATCCATACACCTTCTGAGAAAAAAAAAAGTGAAAGATAACAGAACCCAGGAGTCTGGATCTCAGTTCTATCTACCCCCCATGAGGGGACCTTGCCCAAGACCCTGGCTTGAGCTCAGATCCAACTCTTACTGCCTGCAGGGCACAATTATCCTTCTGACTGGGTAAGCAGCAGGATTGACTGATACCCTGTATAGGGAGGAGCCTTCGTGTTGGGTACCCAGACCAAGACTGTGGCCTCCACCAGGGGTGGGTGGGAGTATTCCTTGATAGTTGGCACAGAAGAAGATGCCACAGGAATTTGTGTCCATCCTGTACCCAAGATAAGGGAATTATGTTACAGTAGGTGATACTAGAAGATGTCCACTATCACTTGCAGGGCCCTGGAGTGAACTTCAGGGCAGGATAGACTTATTATCCACAACAACGGATACTGCCAATGTGGGAATGCAAGAGCACCACCTCCTCAGAATCTGGGCCAAGCAGCCTGTGTTGGGGGCTCCTGGTCTAGGCTTTGCTCCACTGTGGGCACCAATGGGTGTGTTCTTGCCATGATATTCCACTGGCAGTGCCTAATGCCATAAGGTGAATCATTAAAAAAACAGTTTGGTCAGGAGCTGGGCTGGGCCCCACCCTGTACAGCCCATCTGCCTGGTGACACTGAGATGATGCCCAGGGGCCTGCTGTTGATGGGGAAGCAGCATGTGCCTATTTCCCTGGTTCCAATTTTGTGTCCCCACCTCTGCCCCCAGGGTGTGGCCCTTCCCCTGGTGCCATGACAGCCCATGTGGGCACAGTGCCAGGCTCCAAGTAGCACAGGCTCTGTTATTCTCCCTACCCCTTAAGGGCTCTCACCTTCCCCTTGAAAGAAGCCCCACCCAACCCTGTTGATTTTGAGAGGCTGTCCTCATCCATGGCCCTCTGTTAAAAGATGGGGGTGAGGGGCACTACTCAGGCCTGGAAACCCCCCCCCCAACACACACACATAACCAAGGTTGGCCTGGTTTCCTCCATTCTCTCTCACCAAACTGGATACAGCTCTTGCTAACCTTTCACTCTCTCTGAGGCTTATGTAAATTCTCTTCTGCCTCCCCCTAGGCCAGTGAAGATGGTGAGAGTGTAGGGAACTGTCCCTTCTGCCATCGTCTCTTCATGATCCTGCTACTCAAAGATGTCCCCTTCACTCTCACCACTGTTGACACCAAGAGGTAAAGATTGAATGTCTGGTTGGAACCTGGGGTGAGAAAAACTACACCCCACCCTTCCCTCCAGCATAGTCTATTTCTGCCTGAAGCTACCTGCCCTGTGCCCTGATCCCCATCATGCTTACTTTCCCTGTGCCAAAGATTTGGCCCTACCCCATTACAGGTCCTTGGATGTGCTGAAGGACTTTGCCCCTGGCTCCCAGCTGCCCATTCTGCTATATGATGGGGAAGCCAAGACAGATACCATCCAGATTGAAGAGTTCCTGGAAGAGACACTGGGGCCACCCAAGTAAGAGCCTGAGTGGTGGGTGTGAGGGCACAGCCAGGAAGCAGGCCCAATGAGCAGCAGTGGTCAGAGGTTTAGAGTTGGATGGACTTAATTGATCATATAGTCTGACCCACTTCTCTTAGAGAAGTAAACCCAGGGGTCAGCAAGGAGAAGAGACTTACCCAAGGTCACATGGGTGGTTAGTAGGAGAGCCTGAATTTGAATAAAGG
Organism: Vombatus ursinus; assembly: GCF_900497805.2. Taxonomy (NCBI): domain Eukaryota; kingdom Metazoa; phylum Chordata; class Mammalia; order Diprotodontia; family Vombatidae; genus Vombatus; species Vombatus ursinus. The sequence continues at coordinate 696,653 of NW_020940358.1, read as the reverse complement.
TCCCCTGTATTCTTTACTTTATAGTGTGCTACTTTCTACTCAATGCCCCACTGCTGGTTTCCTCATATCTACTCTCAGGGAAGGATCTGATCTTCTTTTTCCAAGGCAGGTTCTTTACTGAGGACAGCATTGAGTCACCCTCTAATTATGCCAACGGGGTCTTATCCTTTAATAAGGGACAAAGCCTTTAGTCAAGGAAGATAGCTAGATTCCCCTTGGGGAATCCCAAGGGAGGAGTCATAGGCATTGGCAGTAGGTGAGGGAGGTATGTTTTGGAGAGGTGAGAGGGAGATTTCCCATGCTCCCCCATGTCTGAATGGGAAATCTAAATGGGAAAATGGAAATTGCTTGTTGGATGACCCCAAGCAGGACCAGGGGGCTAGGGGCAATTCTTACCTTCCTCAGGAATTTGTTTTCTCTAGTTTTCTTCTGTGGCTAAAGGGAAGGGCAGGGTAAGGGAATAAGAATTTATATAGCACCTACTATGTGCCAGGCATCATGCTAAGTGCTTTACAAATAACGTAGGCAGCATAAAGGGAGGAGGGGAGTGTGCCTGAGATTTTATAACAGGGGATGCTGATGAGAGAAAGGGAGAGAGAACCACCCCCCAACCAAGTGAGAGTGCCCATGACCCCAGGCCCCAACCATGGGTCTCCCATTTGTCTCCTGACCCTGTCTTTATCCTTCAGCTTCCCCAGCCTGGTTCCTCAATATAAGGAATCTAACATAGCCGGTAATGATGTATTCCACAAATTCTCGGCTTTCATCAAAAACGCTTCTCCTGCTCAGGATGAAGGTGAGTCTTCAGGCTGGGCAGACTGTGTCCTGGGGTAGGATAGGCTGTGCCCAGGTGGGTCAGGATATGTCCTGGGGTGTGAGTCCAGCACATTCATTCCACCAACACTGAAGTGCCTGCTGCTTGTCACTGCCTTTGCTGACTGATAGTGTAGGTACAAGGATATAAGATACATGTACAGGCCTACTACTATGTAATACATGTATTACAGAGGTGCAGGACAAAGCTCTGTGAGACCCTGGGGGAGCTTGTAATTGACTTGTGAGTATCAGGAAAGGTTTCTTCATGGAGGAAGTAGCATTTAAGCTGGGCTTGAAGGATAGATGGGATATCTGATGAGGAAGAAAGGGAATCCATCCATAAGGAACACTGAGAAAAGGCAGAGGTGGGAAGGCACGTCAGGCTTTGATGAGGCAGTGTAGAACCCTTTGACTGGAGCATGTGTGGAGATGAGGAATGAGATAAGACAGGGAAGGTAGGGCTCTGCCAGGTTTTGGAAGGCCTTGAATGCCAGAGAGAAGAGAATTATCTTTAATCAGGATACAATATAGAGCCACTGATGATTTCTGAGCAGAGTGGTTACATGACCAGATGTATGTTTGGTTCTAGCAGTACTGATGAGGGTGGGGGGGTGAGGTGGAGAAGACAATAACGGAGACTATTGCAATAGTCCAGATGGGTGGTAATGAGGTTGAATGGGGAGCTTATGTCCAATTCTCCTCCCCCAACCCCACCCCCACCCCCAATCCCTTGCTTGCTGCTCCAGCCTTGTATCGACCCCTGCTTCGAGCCCTGGTGAAACTGGATCTATATCTGACCACACCCCTGGAGCATGAGCTGACCCAGGACCCGAAGCTCACTAAATCCAAGCGTCGCTTCTTAGATGGCGATGACCTCACCTTGGCGGATTGCAAACTCCTGCCTAAGCTGCACATTGTCAATGTGAGGGGGCCGGGGGAGGAAGGGGTGGGGAGGTTTGAGAGACTGAGGGGGAGTGGGGGGAGTGGGAGGGGAGGCAAAAATAGAAGGGCTGGGTTGGAACCACTGCAAAGCCTTGGGAGGGTGTTTAGGTTCTCTGCCCACTGGGCAGACTGTGTCAATGACTACCCTCCTCCGCCTACTGCAGACCGTGTGCACCCATTATCGACAGACACCCATCCCTGGTGAGCTCCGTGGGCTCCACCGATACCTGGAAAATGCACTGCAGATGAAGGAGTTCAAGTACACCTGTCCACAAAGCTCTGAGATCCTGGCTGCCTACGCATCCGTGGCTCGGGCTCGAGCTCGCTGAACACTCAGAATCCACCCAATTTGGCTCTCACCTACTGTTCCACTTCGCCTCCCTACACCAGCCTCAGGCACATAGACTCGCTCATTCATCACCCCTCTGCGAGCACTCAGCGTACACCCCCTCCACTATTTCATGCTTTTCTTCTAAATCGCACTGAAGTCACCCCTTCTAGGATTTCCTCTCTGCTCCTCCGGGACTGACCTTCCTCACTTCTGCACTCCTGTGATGGTTTAGACTGTTAATTTGCTTCAAAGTAGTGCCCATAAACATACTCTTTGGTCTCATCTGTGCCCAGGTGTGACTCATTTTCCTGAGGGCCAGAGATGTGAACAGGCCCCAGTTGCCTGATGACAGCCTCCACCCTCATCTCTTACTTGACTCCAGATCTGGCCCCCATAATCTTTGGGCCATTCCTTTCCACTCACAGTGACCTCTGATCCTACCTTCCACTCGGGCCCTCCCCGTGATACCTCAGGATGGCACATACCATACCAAACACCTGTCATCCCAGGACTAACATCAGATTTGACATCAAGCCACCAGGGTGGGGCTTATACAGGCTTCCTCCCATACACAGAGGGATATGAAAGCTCAGCCCCTTTGTAGCTGTGCCCAGGGACTCAACTGCTCCTCAAACCAGTTGGGCTGGAGTGAGAACAGCAGGAAAGGTCTAGATAGGCAAGGTGAGAGGGCAGGGCTGGGAGGCCACCTCCCTGAGCTGGGTGGGAAAAAGAGTAAGGCTGTGATTGTTTCCAGCCAGCTTGACCACATTCCCTGGCTCCTTTCTCCCAATCCCATCAGTTAAACCAGCTTCTGCCTTCTAATCACCAACCCACCTTTTGCCTTTCCTGCCTGCCCTCCTCCCCCCATCCCCTGCTTCCAGCATTTCTGGGGCTCTGGGAAGTACCTACCTGGGTACATCTGTATTTCTGTATTGACTGTGTGTCAGGCAATGTACTATTAGATTTATAATCAGAAGAGTTAGGTTCAAATTCTGGCTCAGACACTTAATTGCTGTGTGTGTGTGTGTGTGTGTGTGTGTGTGTGTGTGTGTGTGACTGGTTCTGTCACTGCTACTAAAATCAGAACACAGGTTCAAATCTTGGCTTGGACATTTAATAGTTTTATGTCTCTGGTCACTTCAAAGGCTCTTTGAGCCTTGGTTTACTCATCTGTAAAATAAGGATAATACTTCTACTACTTACAAAACTGGGCTGTTGTGAGGAAAGCATATCATAACCTTAAAGCAATATAGAAATGTCAGCCATTATTGTAAATGCAAATTGTTTCTGTCAACATATTTGTGTATCTGAAACTACAGACTGTACAATATTTGTACGACTATCTATACACATATCTCTGTACATCTATATATCTGTGTGAATATGTGTCTATATGCCTATCCATCCATATGTGTCTGTGTATGTAGCACATCTGATTGGTGGCTAAAATCCTTTTCTGATTTGGGGAAATGTGGGGCCACCTTTGCAGACTTTTTAACCTCCAGTGCAAAGATCCCATCTCTCTATGGGATCCAGGCCAAGGTGAGACAGCTTAGATAGGGGACAGGAAGCGAAGGAGCCTTTATTAAACCTATACTTACTATGTGCCAGGCACTATGCTAAGTGCTTTATGAATATTATCTCACTTGATATTTGTGATAGGGCAAACATTTTACCTGATCCCAGGGTGTGAGACCCTCATGAGTGATTCACCCTGGTCAAACTAGGTCTGCCCCACCTTTCACCCCACCCCACCCCTGAAACCTGTAGGGAAAGAGAGGGAGCCGCCTTCACAAAGTAATTTGGCCTGGTTGGAGGTTTGAGCTGACACAATCTGTTTACATATTTCAGCCCCCACCCCTAGAGCAACCCTGTACCAGGGAACCAGCCTTCTCCCTAAGTTTGGGGTGGGGGGGAGGTGGTCTAAGGATCTCCCAGCCCACTCCCTAGACTGAGATAAGTCTAAGGAAAGTCTGAGTGTTCCACATAGTAGACAATAAATATTTGTGTATTTACTTTGCTTTGCAAAATAGAGAGCATCAGGGAGCCAGCTGTCACAGACTTAATGAATCACTCACTCCCCTGGACAGGGCCAACTTGGCCTTTCCTCCTGCTTCAGCCTGGGCTCTGAGGTCCATCAGTTTCCTTAGAGCCCTGTAACTCCTCAAATCCTCATTCCCCAGGAGGCAGGAGACTCACACAGGAGTTACTATGTCAGGTATCATCGAAGTTCACTCCACTGGCTGGCTTCTTACTGCAAGGACAGAAAGATATTGGAGACAGTGAAGAAGCTGTGTCTGTGTTAGGGTGGGGGAAGGGAAGGTCCCTTACCCATGGAAAGGAAGACGAGGACCTGAAATCTATGCTGGGGAGATAGGAAGGAGAGGGGCAGACAGGTGGTACCTCTTGAAGCCAGGATTGATGATCGATTCTCCTGGCATCCATTTCCTGATCAAAGGGCCTGGAGCACCTCTTCCAGAATCTGGATCTAGGGTTTTTTGTAAAAAGTTTACCTAAGCTGGCTCATTCCCCTGTCCCCATGACCACAAATGGTCACATCCTTCAGTCCCCCTCCCACATCCAAGATGGATTCCCTGAGGGAATCATCTACCCCACATGAGACTTCCTGATATGGGGTAAGATATGGGCACAAGGCTGGACTTCAACCTCTTTATCAAATAAACCAAGGCCAGAGAGGGTCAGAAACATGCCTGGGGGGCACAGCAAGTCAGCTTGTTATATGGGAGCCCTGCCCATATCCTTCACCCTTCCTCCTCTCAGGCTGTTTCCTACCTGGCAAAAACAGCTGCTGCCCGCCTGACTGGGGTTTCTTTCTGGGGCTGGGGGTCTCATCCTTCAAAGCTGAGAAAAGAGGTAAGCATTCGGTTGGGGTCACCCAGGGGCTTTTACTTCATGTTCCAGCTTTTGCTGCCATCACTCAGTCCAGGCATGTCTGGAGCACAATATCCTTGGATGAGTCACAGAATCAGAATCTAAGCTATGAGGCACTCCAGTGGTTATCCTGTCCAGCCAGTCCTTGAACGGGAAGCTTCTCTACAATATTCCTGACCAGTGGCTAGCCAGTCTCTACCTTTTAGAACTTTCAGTGACAGGGAACCCACTAGGTCCCAAGGCAGCCCATTCCACTTTGGAACAATTCTAACTGCAGGAAATTTCCCCATACATGAAGCTTAAATCCTTACCCATTGACCTCTAGGGTTAACAAGTCGAACAAACTTTCACTCATGACAACTCTATAAATACCTGGGGCTGCAAGGCCCAGGGCTAATGCTAACACCTGGCCAGAGTTGTGCCCAGGCCCTGTGCCTTTCCTAGGAGAGAGCACCAGAGGCCCAATGTTTGGTGACTGACTGCCAGGGACATCAGGGTCTGCTGTACCTGCCAGCTGCCTTTCCAATCTGCATACTTGCTCTGCCAACCTCAGCATCAATGCCTGGAGTCGTGGGGCTGCGTCAGGGCTGGGCACCTTAGAAAGGTTAAAAGTCAGGGTTTCTGCTTCCCTGGAGATAGTCAGGTGAACGCTGCTGTCATCTTTCAAGGTCAAAGATACTGCGTGCTGGTCACAGGCAACCCTACGGATTGGGAGGGGGAAGGGTTCAATGTTGTTTCTTGGGCAACCAGGACCCTGGCTTTATCTCCCCAAGGAATCTCACCTGAACCAAGCTGAATAGTCCTCAGCACCATCCAGACCATGCTGGGCTTTCTGTGGGATAAGATAAAATGCCTGGTCAACCACATCTAGGGACCCTTCCGACCCACTGCTTAAACCTTTCAAAGGGTGGGGATGAGGGTGGGGGGGTGGGGTAGAGACGTAGAGGTCGTACACCCAGTTTGCTGTGGCATTGGGGATGTGCAGAATGAAGATGTAGAAACAGCAAACCCGGCGTGGAGGCATCGGGGTGGGGGTGTGCAGAATGGAGACATAAGAGTTGAGCACCCAGTTCGGTGTGGGATCAGAGTGGTTGCCCAGGGTATGAAAATGGAGTGAAAGAAACATAGCTTATTAGGATGGTATTCTGCAGGGAACACGGGGCAGAGCTCAGGGCACCCATCGCGTCACCCACATGTTTCTCCAAGGTCTCCGGGGTGAAGCTGGTGTTCCAGAGCTCCAGGGCATCAGTTACACTGCGGGACAGGAAGGAGGGTCAGGCTGCATCCAGATGAGGGTGCCCATGTTCTCTGTATCCCGACCCAATCCCAGCTCGGCCTGCGCTCCCTCCCCCTGGGGCATGCACCGGGGTCCACTGGCGGAAGGGGCCGGGAGCACAAAGCTCCGCGATCGCGCCGGCGCGAATTGCGGGAGGCGGGCGCTAGGAGGACTGTAGCCTTGCGAGCGCCTGCCCGCCCGCCCCACTTCCAGCCGGCTTAGCGCCCGGCCCGTATGCACTCACTAGATGTTGAAAGCGCAGGTCTGTCCAGGCTCAGGGTCCAACCCCGGCCCCTCGGGGCCCTCGCAGTAGCACACGTAGCAGGGCGGTCCCTGCCCGGAGCCAGCAGGCACGATGCATAGGGAGCCCGGCGCAACAGGCCGCTGCATTGCAGGAGCTGGGAGCCGGGGCGGCGGGTCTCCGGAGGAACAGCCCGCGGAGCCAGTTCCAGCCCCGGAACGGGCGGAGCTCCGGGGCATCCTCACCCGAAGGACGCCTGTCTGCCCTTGTCTTGTCCGGATAGAAACCAAACTGCTGAGTGGAGGAATAAAGCACCTTTAATCAGATAACAGGATAGCAAGCCTGTCAGCGTGGGGAATGTCCCACCAGGAGACCCACAGGAAAAGATTCTTAAACTTTTAGGAGAAATGGGGGAGGGAGTCACAGTAGCTAGTGCGGCCAGGTCATGGGATGCCAGCTGCCCTCGGCAATCCGAGCAAGGAAAACCACTTCATTCTGGCTGTTTTGCCCTTAGTGCCGTGAATTCCAAGAAACGGGGCGAAGACCTTAGAAGCTGAGATACATCTCAAGCCAGGTTCCTTAAAATCCGGGGGACTTAAGGTGTAGTTCAGCTCAATCTAATCGAGAGTAAATATCTTAAGAGTAGGAATGCAGGGACATTACTGAAATTCTAACATTGCCAGGGTGATTTAAGAAGAATGGTAGGTTACATTACATATCACGCTAGCAATTTTTCTGTCACCTTATATCCTCCTGCAGTAAATATTATTTGTAATTTGTAATTTATTGTTTAAAAAGTGTTATTGACATATTTTGTTTTGGCATCACTTATATTTCCTGGAGTAGCCTTTCTCCCTCCTGCCTCACGGGACCTCATACCAAAAAAATAAAAGAGGGAAAAAAAGTTAAGTGAAAGTCTGACAATATATACCATGTTACCCATAGTCCTCTCCCTCTTACAGCCTATCATTTATTTCTTTTGTTGTAACTTTCTTTTCAGTTCTAAATCTCTCCTTCTCACCTTTCCCTCCCCACCCATTGAGAAAGCAAGAAAAACAAAACTTAGAAATGAGTGTGGTAAAAAAAAACAAATTCCTGTATTAGCCACAACATAAATTTTTAAAAACCTAGGGTAAAACTGGTTTCATGATTTGAAAACAAAACCAAACCCTGATTTCAAGCATGAAAACTTTAAGACCTACCTTCTTTTCTTCTAAACTGTTTTCTAAAGTTGTGAAGTAGGCAGTTGTCTTTGTCTCCTACCTCCTCTCTTCCCTTGGCCACAGTCTTCTCTCCTTCCTGGGATTCTGTATCCCATTCTTTTTTTTTCTTTCTTATTTTTGGGGGAGGGGTGAGGCACTTAGGGTTAAGTGACTTGCCCAGGGTCACACAGCTAGTTAAGTGTCAAGTGTCTGAGGCCAGATTTGAACTCAAGTCCTCCTAACTCCAAGCCCAGAATGCTATGCACTGCACTACCTAGCTGCCACTCTGTATCCCATTCTTTTGGAGCCTTATGCTCAATTTGAGTAAGCATTTGGGACCTCAAAGTGCTATGCTCTCGACCAGGTGCTGAGGGAAGCATCCTCTGCCTTTGTTGTTGTTCAGTCATGTCCAACTTTTTGTGACTCCATTTGGAGTTTTCTTGACAAAAATAGTTTGCCATTTCCTTCTCCAGTTCATTTTACAGATGAGAAAACTCTGGCAAACAGGGTTAAATGACTTGCCCAGGGTTACACAGCTAGTAAGTGTTAAGTGTCTGAGGCTGGATTTGAACTCAGGTCCTCCTGATTCCAAAGCTGATGCTCTATCCACTGCACCACCTAGCTGCCCCTTTAAAATTCTTACTGGGGAGTGGGGGACAATTCTGGGTTGGGACTCCAAGTGTGTAAACTCAATGAAGATACCAGGACCAAAGGCAACTTGTCTTTCTTTGTAGTATGATCTACCTCCACTTATAGCTTGCTAGGCCTACAAGACCTAATTTTCCTCAGGCTGAAATTTCAGCCCTAGTCACAGAGAGGTAAATAGCACCATCTCAGGTCACTGAAGCGCAGGAAGAAGGCTGTTAGACTGAAATACAGCCCCAGAGGAAACTGAGATGACCTTAGTGAAATGATGTCAAGGGAAGAGATCAGAATGAGGAGAATAATTTATACAATGACAACATTGTAAGGAAAAACAACTCTACAAGACTTTAGAACTCTCATCAGTACAATGCCAAGCAGTAAGCCCTGAGGTACTCTAGACTGCTCCTTGGTGCAGTGAGGTAGATATCATGGATCATGTCCTCCCCTCCCAGTCACAAAGCTCTGGGAACAAGGAGAATGAATGCCTTAGTTCTATGGCCTGCCACGGACAAAGAGGATATACTATGCTCATTTGGGAGTGGGTTGAGTGGTTCTTCAAGGGAGTGGAAGATTTTGTGGGTATCCAGAAACCCAAGGGGACACGTGGTACCCTGGCACCAGTGGGATTGGTTCCCTTCTTGAGCCTTGAGTCTTTGATCCTCTAGGGAATATCCCTCCGAGGTCAGGACACAAGGGAACTCTACAGAGCTCCGTGTCTGTCATGGGTTAAAATCTTGGGGGAATCTCATTATGGGAGTCAAGGGAAATGTCTTTTTATCTTTGTCCCAAGCAGAGAGGTTCATGTCCTCTGTTTACACCATCATAGTTGTATGCTGTCCCTCCACGATGACTTCCTGAGTGATGTCAGTGCCATATTCCCCTTCTTCTGCATCTCATCCTTCTCTGGGGTCACAGAGGATGAAGACATAGGATCGTGTTTATATAATAAACAATGATTGAGGGGATGAGGCTGCATGGCCAGGGACTGCAGCACCAGCTCTGATCTCCACTTACAACCATTAGGCTTACCAGGGCCTGGAGAAGAGAGAACTTAACAGAGAACGTGCTGGCAGTCTTCAATTGTTTTGAGAGTGTGGGAGGAAGAGAGGTTTGTTAGGCTCACTTTGCTTGGCCCCTCGGGGCAGAACTGGGCAGTGGTTGCTGATAGCCCTAATTTGCCCATTTGATTAAAAAGGGGTGGGGGAGGAAGGGCATCGAGGTGACACAGTAGACAGAGCACAGGTCCTGGAGTCAGGAGAACCGAGTTCAAATCCGGCCTCAGACACATAACACTCACTAGCTGTGTGACTCTGGGCAAGTCACTTAACCCCAAATGCCTCACCAAAAAAAAAGAAAAAATGTCAATAAAAAAGGGGTGGGGAGGAGGGAAGGAAAAGACCTATATAGTACAAAGATGTTTATAGCAGTTTTAATGCAGTAGCAAGTAGCTGAAAGCTAAGGGGTGCCCATTAACTGGAGAATGGCTGAATAAATTATGGCATCTGAATATAATGGAATATTACTGTGCCATAAGAAATGATGAAAGAGACAGTTTCAGAGAAACCTGGAAGTCTGTGTGAATTAATGCAGAGGGAAGCGAGTACAACCAAGAAAACAATACAATAGCGACAACATTGTAATCATGAAGGATCTTGGAAAAGCTTAAGAAAGCTCTGATGAACACAGTAATCATGCAAAGGACCTATAATGAAGAGTGTTCCTCATCAGCAGACAGAGAAGTGGTGAGTCTGACATGACTGAAATGACTTAACAACAAATGTGGGAGTTTTGTTTGACTATGCGGATTTGTTACAAGTGTTGGGTTTTTTCTTTCTTTTCTTTCCAGTAGGGATGGAAAGTGATAGAGAGAGAAAATAAATGCTTGTTAATTAAAAGAAAATTATTTTTGAAAAAAATTAGAGCTATCCCAAAGTGGAAAGGGCTGCCCTAAGAGGTGGTGGGTTCCCTTTTGCTGGAGGTCTTTAAGCAGAGACTGGGGATGACCAGGTGTTAGGTCACAGGGGGTGGGGAACCTGCAGCCTCGAGGCCACACGGGCCTTCCAGGTCCTCAAGTGTGGCTCTTTGACTAAATCCAAATTTCACAGAACAAATTCCCTTAATAAAAGTATTTGTTCTGTAAAACTTGGACTCAGTCAAAGGGCGGTACCCAAGGACCTAGAAGTCCACATGTGGCCTCAAGGCTGCACGTTCCCTACCCTATGTTAGGAGATTGTAGAAAGGATTCTTGAAGCAAAAACAGGTCCAATGAGATGTTCTCTGAGGTCCCTTTCACCCCTAAAATTGTAAGGTGAGGGGGAGGTGCACAAATAACTAGAATACAAATTAGGTAATATATGCAAGGGATGGGGAAGCTAGGAGGTGAAGCTGATAGAATGCTGGGCCTGGAGTCAGAAAGACATGGCCTCAGACACTCACTAGCTGTATAACCTAGGGCAAGTCCCTTAATCCTGCTTTTCTCAGTTTTCTCATCTGTAAAATGAGCTGGAGAAGAAAATGGTAAAACAATATTTTTGCCAAGAAAACCCCAAATGGAGTCATGGAGTCAGACACAACTGAAATAACTGAACAAAAAAAAAATGCAAGGGATAGGTCCGTATAAAGTGCCATGAGAAGTTTGAAAACGAGATCACGTTCAGTTGTGGTGATCAGAGAAGGCTTTATGGAAAGAGTGTTATAACTGTATTATGTGAACTAAACTTAAGGGAGAGGAGGAATTTAAAAGATAGAAATGGGATGGGAATAGGTAGCCTACACTAGGTATGGAAGGGGTGGCATTATCAAATGCTTAGATGAGAAGGGGGGGGATAAGGGACAAGTAATCCATTTAGCTGGAATGGAGAAACCAGGAGAGAACGGTATGAAATAACTGGGAAGATACGTTGGAGTTAGACTATGGAGGGCCTTGAATGCCGGACTAAAGAGTTTGTATGTTATTGGTGCTCACTGGGGAGCTACTCAAAATTTTGAGCAGGGTTGTTACACAACCAAAGTGGGGATTATGAAGAGAAAGTCGGTGGTGGTGTGTATATAGATTTGGAGAGGAAGGGAAAAAGGAGTGTGGTTCATGAGAGCAAACCCCAGACTTCAAAATAGTTCTGGATAGAAATTTATTAGGTCTTTTGGTAGAGAGTTCAAACAATATTAATAAATGACAAATAATAATCCATCGGAGGCAAAGAGACTAGTCAACTGGCTATTAGAGTAGCCCAAAGGAGAGATGATAAGAACCTGAATTGACCTTGGATAGTGAGGTGGAAGGGGAGAAGAAGAACAAATCTGAGAGATCATCCCATTCTGAAATCTCGGTCTTTGTGCTTTTGCATCGGCTGTCCTCCAAGCCTGGAGGGCTCTTCCTGCTTACCTTCAACCCTGGAATCTCTAGCTTCCTTCAAGACACATTTCAGATGCCACCTGCTGCAGGCAGTTTTTTCTGGTCTGACTCTCCAGAGTCCCCCTTCTGTCTAGTCTGTGGGTATCTTGTATAGACTTTAATATGTACTTTAATATGTATTACTCTCCCAATCAATCAGCAAACATTTATTGATCACTTACTATGTGCCAGCTGCTGCTGGGGAGTAGCTTAACCACTAAGCCTCAGTTTCTTCATTTGTAAAATGAGAATAACAATAGCACTTTACCTCATGGAATGGCGGTGAAGCTCAAGTGAAATAACATAAGTAGAGCTCTTTGCAAATCTTGAAGTGCTATATGAATGCTACCTATTATTATACAAAATAGGCATGGGGAAGGTCCCTGCTCTCTAGGAGCTTACATTCCAATGGGGGAGCCCATTGGAATGTAAGCTCCTTCTGTAATAATAGGTTGCATTCATATAGCACTTGAAGGTTTGCAAAGAGCTCTACTTATGTTATTTCTTTTGAGCCTCACAACTTGCTATAGATGCTGTAAGTCTCTCTCATTCGAATGTATGCTGCTTGAGGGTAAGGGTCTGTTTTTGCTTTTGTCTTTATGTCCCCAGTGCTGTGTACAGCATTTGGCACATTGTAAGCACTTAACAAATGCTTATCAACTGATTGCTGATAGATCAGCACCCCACCTCCATTTTCTTTCATATCTTTTAAAAGCTTTTGAAAGTCTATTCTTTCTTTATTTTTACAAGCATTTTACAAATATTTTCCCCTCTCACTACCTCCCCCAAACAAACAATTAAAAAAACCCAGCAAAACGCTTTTAACAAATATCACAATCTAACAATTTTTTAAAAATATTTTTAAATAATGTTTTATTTTTTCCCAATTAGATTTAAAGACAATTTTAACTTCATTTAAAAAATTTGAATTCCAAATTCTCTTCTTCTTTCCCTCCTTGAGCTAATAAGTAGTTTGATATGTTGTACATGTGCAATCATGTACAACATATTTCCATATTACTCATGTTATAAAAGAACACAGACAAAAAAATGAAAAAAAAAAAAGAAAAATAATGTACTTCAATCTGCATTCAGACCCCATCAGTTCTTTCTCTGGTCTCTGGATGTGAATGGCATTTTTCATCTTGAGTCCTTTGTACTTGTCTCAGATCATTGTATTACTGAGAAAAACTAAGTCATTCACGGTTGATCATCATACAATATTGCTGTTTGTACAATGTTCTCTGGTTCTGCCCACTTCACTTTGCATCAGTTCATTTATGTGTTTGCAGGTTTTTCTGAAATCACCCTATTCATTCTTTCTTATAGCATAATAGTATTCCATTACAATCATGTACCACAATTTGTTCAGTCAGTCATTCCCCAACCAGTGGGTATTCCCTCAATTTCCAATTCTTTGCCACCACAAAAAAACAGTCTAGCAACCTTAATTCCCACAGTTGGCCATGTCCAAAAACATATGTCTTTCTCTGAGTTTTAAGTCCATCACCTCTTTGGCAGGAATTGGGTGGTGTGTTCCATCTTCAAGCTTTGTCTTTTAGTCTTGTTTTTCTTTATGATGTTGTTGTTGTTGTTGTATAAATTATTCTCCCAGTTCTGATTACTTCTCTCCACATCAATTCACTGAGTTTATCTCAGTTTTCTTTGAAACTCTCCACCTTATCATTTCTTATGGCACAATAATGTTCTATTTCATTTATATGCCATAATTTGTTTGACCATTCCCAATAGATGAATACAGCCTTAGTTTCCAGTTTTTTGTCTACTATGAAAAAAGCTCCTACAAATGTGTTTGTACATATGGGTCCTTTCCTTCTTCCTTTGATCTCTTTTGGGTGAAGGCCTAGTAATGGTATGGCTAGGTCGAAGAGTATACATGTACAATTCAGTAATTTCTGCAGCATTGTTACAAATTGCTTTCTAGAATGGATAGACTAATTCACAGCTCCTTTAACAGCGGCTGAGTATACCTGTTTTCACACAGCACCCTCAATATTTGTCATTTTCCTCTTTTGTTATCTTTGCCAATTTCATGTATAAAAGGTAGAACCTCAGAGTTGCTTTAATTTGCGTTTTCCTAATTATTATAATCAATATGATCATTATGATTAAACAAATGAGATAATATTTGTAAAGTGCTTTTAACACAGTGCTTAGCACATAGTACATTTATTAATAAAGGCTTCCCCTTTCCCATTCCTCTTCCCCAATAGTGATTTGGAACATTATTTCATATGATTTCTTCTTTTGAAAATTGCCTGTTCATAACCTTTGGGCATTTAGCTATTTCAGAATGGTTCTTTATCTCATAAAGTTGAATCACTTCAGTTTCTTATGTATCTTAGATCTAAGCTATCAGACAAATTTTATCAGAGAAACTTACAGCAAAGATTTCCCCCCCATTTATCTCTTTCCCTTCTCATCTTAACTGCATTAAACTGGTTTGTGCAAAAATTTTCTGATTGTATATATTTATAATTGTTTATTTGTCTTCTGTGATTCTTTTTTTACTTTTTTGGCTAGGCAATGGGGTTAAGTGACTTGCCCAGAGTCACATAGCTAGTAAGTGTCGAGTGTCTGAGGCCACATTCTAACTCAGGTCCTCCTGACTCCAGGGTCAGTGCTCTCTATCCGTTGCGCCACCTACCTGCCCCTTCTATGATTCTTTATTGCTTGTTTAGCATGAACTATTCTTCTATCCATAGATCTGAAAGGTAATTTCTTCCTTTCTCCTATACTTTGCTTAAATCACCATCTTTTATGCTTAAGTCATGGATCCATTTAGAGTTTATCTTGCTATATGGTGTGAGATGTTGGTTTATAGCTGTTTTTTTTTCCCCAAATTGCTTTTCAGTTTTCCCAGCAGTTTTTGTCTATTAGTGAGTCCATATTCTAGTAACTGAGATCTTTAGGAACATGGAGCACCATGTTTGTTTGCTTCTGGACATAATCTGTTCAACTGAACAACCTTTCTATTTTTTAACCTATACTAAATTGTTTTGATGATTACTGTTCTACAGTAGAATTTGAAATCTGTCATAGATAATATAGGCAATATTCTTGCTTTTTTTTCATTATTTTTTTCAGATTGTTTTACTTTTACCTCTTCCATATGAATTTCATTATTATTTTTTTCTAACTCTATAAACTACTACCATTTCTTCCTTACCTGTCATTAAACCCCTTCCCTCTGCCCACCCCAGCTCCAACATTCATTGAACCTACTCTTCTACCAGACTGGTCTTTGGTCATTCAGACCTGTCTCCCTTCCCAAGACCTCAACCCCTCATGGCGATGCTAGATTTCTTGTTCTATCCAGGCTCCATAGTTAGTCACTTTTCTGCTGTCTCTGTCTCTTCAGTGATCACCTAGCAGCCTAGATTTCTCACTTTGCTGATTGTAGCAATCTTCCCCGCTCTGGTGGGATTTTGTCAGATTTGGGGAACTGGCTCAGAGACCTCACCTGCTGGTCTAGTGGATAGAGTGCTGGGCTTGGAATCAGGAAAACCTGGGTTCAAATTCTGCCTTAGCTACTAGAATAATGATCATCTCTAGGGTCACTTCTAGGTCTAAATCCTACATTGCCTGTTTTCTCACCCTTTTCCTCCTAACTCCTGACAATACAGTTATTTCCTCATTACCCTTCTGACCCAATTCTCTCCAAGATCTCCAAAGACCAGATCCTGGCACCAGACGTGACCACCTTGCAAAAGGGAGCTCCACCGGCTCCCTTCATCCCCCGCTGGGAGAGAGACAAGCAAAGAAACTTATCTCCAGACGGTTCAGCCTTACAAAAGGGAGCTGGGGGTATGAGTTAGGGAAACATTGAAAGGCAGACTTTAAAAGACAATGACCCACGGGAAGCCTGGAATCTATTTAAACCGCTCTAGCTGAAAGCCTAGGCTAAATGTGTAAATGTGTGCCCAGGAGCAAAAATACCAGGTGTGTGGAAAAAACCCAGCCTGGCTGACTAGCAATGACCCAGAAGCTGCTGCCTGGAAGGAACATCCTTCCCAAAGTGGAAACAGGCCCAAGCCAGACCAACAGGTGTTGGCAGATCAGCTGCAAAGTCATGTAGACACTCAGGCCAAATAAAATATGAGGAACTATTTGAAAGGCCACTAAGAAGAAATTTTAAAATGTGAAGGCAAGAAGCCAGTGAGAGAATTCAGCCAGAGATGACTAGGTAGTTCAGTTGATAGAGCAATGGTTATGGAGTGAGGAAGACCTGAGCTCAATTCTTGCCTCAGACATTCACTAGCTGTGTGACCCTGGGCAAGTTACTTAACCTCCCCCTGAGTTTCCTCATCTGTAAAATGGGGATGATCATAGTACCTTACCCCTCCAGAGTTGTAAGGATCAAATGAAATAATATTTGTAAAGAACTTTGTAAATCTTAAAGCACTATATAAATGTTATTGTTATTATTAATGAGGAGACATACAGAATGATGAACTAATTTATTTCCTGTCTTTTCTATGGATAGTGAAGTGATTCCGGATCAAACTATGCTCATTGCTCGGAATATTCTAGAAAACTCTACAAGAGAGGGGTAGATTTCATCACTTGGATTAGATGGCATCTAACTGAAAGCCCGAAGGAAGTCAGTGCTGAAACTGGGAAAGTGTTGGCCAAAATATATGCAGCCCCCCTTATATGGAGTCAGGGGATAAGAGTTGTTTCGCAGGAAAGACTTCATCCAGCTCACAGCCTAGAGGCATCAACCATGGTTGGTAGAAGCCAGAGCTGAACCCCCTCTAATGTTTCCGTGCCTGGTTCTTGGGGTGTAGGAGGGCAGGTAGCCAAGCCTGATCTAGGGGGCAGCCTCTGCATAGGTGAGGGGGCAAATGGTCCCTCATAGTTCCAACCAACCACCTGGCTGGCTGGCCCTGCCTCCTCTGGGCCTCTATCTCCTCTGTCTAGCAGGGAAAACAGCACTTTGGGGGGAGATAAGCCAGTCTAGTGGTGTCCTGAGAATAAGACTGGAGGTGGCACATGCTAGTTGGGTCAAACCACCTCCACCACCCTGTGCCCCACCATTCCAGCCCTTGTGGACGTGTGACCTGACAACTGCCCGCCTCAGCAGCTGAAGCTACTGAAGACCCAGAAAAGAAAGCTCTTGCCTCCATTTGCTTTGTTGCTGTACCCCAAGGACCACGGGGCCTTTCCACCTGACCTGTAGCTGAAGCTTCCTCTGTGTATGTGATTAGATTTGGGCACCCTGAGTACAAGAACTGTCTTGATTTTCGATTTATATCTCCAACTTGACACAGTGCTTTGAAAATATTAAGCGCTTAATAAATGTTCATTTATTCATTCATTCATACATTCATTTGTTAACAAGGATGGCTTTTCTCTGGAGGGACTGAACACTCCCCTCCCAGGAGGGTCACAGCTGGTAGTCAATATTGCTCCGAAACCTCAATGGGAGGTGGTATTTATTGAGAAGGATTCTTGGCTACCTACTGAACCCTATTCAACAGCTTCGCTTGATGTGGGGCATTCAACAGTCTGCCCAGGGCCTGGTCGACAACAGGGAGTTCCAGGAGCCCTGCAGAGCCTTCCTAGATGAGGGTGAGCCAGGCCAGGCCAGAGCTGTGTTGGTAGCTGACCCCAGTTCCATGACTTCCTCCAGAGTGCCCTCCCCACAGCTCAGTGGGACCTGGCAGGGAACAGTCCTAGGTTAAAGATGCTGGCATCTGCTCATAGTTCCCGCTGGAAAGTTACCCCTACAAGTCTGGTTGCCTAGCCTCCCTCCAGCTTTCATTTCCCTATATGCTCAATGGTCCGTGATTGTATGATGTTCTGAGCTAGTGCTGTCATCTTGTGGACACAGATGGAACTACACCTGTCCTATCACCAGTTGCAGACCATCAGGGGCCTAGAGGGAAGGGCTGGGGCTTGTTCCAAGTTCAAGAGCCCTGGCAACACCTGTGCCCTGGAGGTTCTGTCAGTGAAGCAGACAGAGGATCTGATAAACTCCAAATACTTTCAGCACAGCCCAAGGAACCTGCTATTGCTGCCTTACAGTCATAGCTGGGATTGCATCTGTGTGCATGTGTGGGTCTGGGTTCCTGCGCCCACTGAAGAAAAGAATTAGTTTAAAAAAAAATTCAGTGATGATTTCTTTAAAAAGTTACATCGTTGTCCTTTCCCAGTGACTCTTTTCCTCCTTCCCCTTCCTCCCCCGGCCTCTCTCGTAACCAAGAAATACAGTTAAAACAAATGAACGCATTGGCCTTTTCTGATAATGTCTGATTCCACATTTATAGTCTAGCACCTCTCTCAGAGGAGAAGGAAGCATGTTTTACCGCTGGTCCCCTGAAGTCACAACTGATGGGAATTATAAAGTCTTTCAAAGAGGTTTTCTGAAAGGAAGAATTTCTCACCTGCCTACTGTGGCCTGATTCCCCAGTCCACCTCACCCCCAAATCTACAGTCCATTCACATGATCAGGGCTTGGTCTTCTCCCTTTTGATCTCCTACTGACCATCTGAAGGGCTGACCAATTTGTCTTTATAATCAATCTGGCCTCCTTTCCTGACTTTGCCTGAGTTGGACCTGGAAATGGGGATGTGGACGTTAGGGAGGTGGGGCAGCTCAAGGCTTAGCAAATATTCCCTCAATATTGGATGATCTCAGCCAATTCCCATTATTAGGCCCTGCCAGACCTTAGGTTCCTAATGTATCCTGGCTAGTCACTTAGATTTTCTGAGCTCCCAAGCAGCTATTTCCAACTTCCTGGGCCAAGTCTAGCCTCACTCAACCATTTTTATTTTTAAAGTGTTATTGATATTTTTTGTCTTTGCATAATCCAGATTTTCCCTTTAATCTCTCCTCTTCTTCTCACTCGAGCCATCCTTTATAACCAAGAATTTTATTTAAAAAAAGGGAAGAATTTTAAAAAATCATCAAAGCAGATCTATACATAAAAAACCCCCTTGACATTGTATGCGATATTCCATACCTGCGGATACCCATTCTCAGAAAAAGAATGTCTTCCTCATTTCTTCTTTGGGGCCAAGCTTGTTCTTTGGAAGTTTTTAACACTCACTTTTGATTATTTTACAGTAGTTGTTCATTCTGTTTATATGATGTGCACGTTGTTTTCCAGGTTCTGCTTACCTTATTTTGCTCACATAAGTCTTTTTCTGTCTCTCTGTATTGATCATATTTGTCATTTCTTTCAGCCCAGGAATACTCCATCATCAACTGTCCATTTTAGTTCCTGTCTTTTCAGAGTCTGTGCCCTGAGGATCACCCTTCCACTCTACCTTCAGTGAAGTCCAACTCAAATGTACCCATATGTTCCACAAAGGCTTCTTTGAACCCTCTGTGAATAATGACCTCTCCCCTCACACCTCACAAAGTATTTTATTCTGCAGCTCTGATGCACTAATACAATATTGTGTTTCAGGGATTGGTCATAGCCTGCTACTAGACTGGAAGCTCCATGCAGTGACCATGCCATCAAAGTCATTCAAATCATTAGATTCTCCCTCAGCCCTTCTATCCAACCCACGGCCAAGTGTTTTTCATTCTACCTCTACAACTTTCACATCCATTCCCCCTCTCTTCACTCAGATGGCTTCCTCTCTTGCTTCTGGCCTTCATTACTGCTATATCACATGCCTTCATCACCTGGGCTATTTCAAAAGCCTGCTAGCTGATCTCCTTGCATCCATCCAATCTCACACCTCTCCAGTCTATCTTCCACAAAGTTGCCGAGTTGATATTCCTAAAGAACAGATATGGAAATGTGACAGTGATATGCTGGTGAATGTTCAAGAACCAACTTGGTTGTGGGGTGGGGGGAGATTTGGACACAAGAAACATTTTTACATTTAACATTCCTCCCTCACTTTCTTAGGCCTAGAAAACAACAACGACAACGAAGATAAATCAAACTCTGATTTGTAGCATTTGCCGATTTCTGAGGTATAAATGCTCACACTGAAAATTTAATAATGAGCTCTCCCTAGCCAGTTAAGAGCTGGACCCACCACAACCCTGAGTCACTCCCTGCTCAAGAAACCTCAGTGATTCCCTATTGCCTAGCAGGGGTGGGTCACGTGTGGCTCTCTAGGTCCTCAAGGGCAGCCCTTTGACTGAATCTAAACTTTGGCTGCCCTTGAGAACCTAGAGGGCTACATGTGACCTCAAGACCACAGGTTCCCCACCCCTGTTAGGATAGAATAAAAACTCTTCTGTTTGGCTTTTAAAGTCCTTCACAATATGGCTCTAGCCTACCTTTTAGACTGTCACACTATCCCCCCGCCTCCATTCACTCTGCATTGCAGCCAAATTATTCCCCTATACATAACATTCTGTCTCTTGCCTGTCATTAAATTGGCTATTTCCCACATCTGCAATGCTTTTCCTCCTCACCTCTGCCTGTTGATATCCCTAACTCCTTTGAGACCCTAGCTCAAATTCCACCAAGAAGTTTTCTGATCACCTCACCTAGCAAATAGTGCTCAGCCCGGCTAAAGTACTTTGAAGATAGTATCTTTTTACTTATCTATGTCTATACTGTCTCCCCCTGTTTCCCCATGGGAACTCTCCAAAGGTAAGGACTGCTTTATGTTTTGGTTTTTATTTTTATCACTCAGCATAGACCTTGGTATACAGCAGGTGCTAAAAAAAATTTGTTGGATTCAATTGAGTTGAATCTAAACTTTTGATTTTCCCCAATACCTAACATAGTACATTGCACACATTATTAATAAATAATCACAAAAGCTGGCAAGAATTTAATATGATTTCAGATTTGCAAAGTAGTTTACACATATCATCTCATTTGATTTCAACAACCATGTAAGATAGGTGCTATTATTATCTCCATTTTATAGATGAGGAAGCTGAGGCTGAGAAAGCTTAAATGTCTTGCCCAGAGTCTTCAGCAGAATTTGAATTGGAATCATACTGATTTTAAGTCCAGTGGTCTGTTATGTCACCTAATGGCCTATGGTGGTTGTTAGAGCAGTCATTCAGTCAATAAGCGTTTATTAAGTGTCTACAATGTGCCAAGCTAAGCACTAGGGCTATGAAAAGAGGCAAAAGACAGTCCCTGACTTCAAGGAGCTCAGAATGATAATGGGGAAGACAGTAAGTGAATGAATATGTATAAACAAGTTATATACAGGGTAAACAGGAAGTAATTATGAAAAGGAAGTCACTAGAATTTTTTTTAAAGAATTTTATTTTATTTCCACTTAATAGCATTTTGTTTTTTCCAATTACATGTAAAGATGAGTTTTCAACATTCACTTTTATAAGATTTTGAGTTTCAAATTTTTTTCTCCCTCTTTCCCTCCCCTCTCCCCTCTTCAAGATGGCAAGCAATTGGATATAGGTTATACATATCCAATCATATTTCCACATTGGTCATGTTGTGAAAGAAGACTCAGAACAAAAGAGGAAAACTACAAGAAAGAAAAAAAGAGAGAGAAAATAGCATGCTTCTGTCTGCATTCAGACTCCATAGCTCTTTCTGTGGATGTGGATAGCATTTTCCAACACGAGTCTTTTGGAATTGTCTTAGATCATTGTATTGCTGAGAAGAGCTAAGTCTATCACAGTTGATCATCTCACAATGTTGCTGTTACTGTGTAGAATGTTCTCATGGTTCTGGGAAGTCACCAGAATTAAGAGAGGCTAGGACTGGGAGGAAGAACTGCTTGCAGTGGGGGCGGGGGAGGGGGAGAGACAGAGGAAGGATCTGCAAGATGGGGGACATTACCCCAGTCATATAGCAGAACTCCATCTCTTTGCCCTGTGCCCACGGAGACACAGTTGTCTCCCAAGCAAAAGGCTTGTCCCCTTTTGTCAGATGAAGACAGAGCATCAGAATATGGGTTCAGGGTGGGTTTCCCTTCTGTTCTGCCCCACCTGGGCCAGAGAATTTGAAAAGTATGTTCATGGATGTGGGGGTAAGGGGGTAAGGTGATTCCACAGAGTCATTCATTTCTTAGACTCATCCTCTCTCCTTTTTTCCAATTCTATTCACATATCTCCCCTCCATCCCTACCCCTCAATAAATTCAAGTACTCTAGAACTTTCACAGCATTTGTTTATTTAGTATTTGAGTGGTGAGGAAGATTCTGGGAGGAAAAGAAGAGAAAGTCTCAGCCTTGGGCAATGCAGGGGTGGGGAGAAGGGGGACAGGCAGGTGGGTGACTGATGAGGCTTCAGCCTGAACTCCAGCAGGGGTCATGTCAGTGGTCACTGGAAAAAGGAGAGCAATTGTATTGTTGAATTTTCCTTCTGAACTCCACCCATTTGGGTAGCTCCCCTTTCCCATGGTGCTCCACTACCCCGGTTCTGCTCCCCTACTCTTTCAAACTGGACCTCAGTTGTCTTATCCCTTCCAAGGATAACTCTCTGCCTTCTAAGACAACCAAGAAGCAATCTGATCAACTAGCAGTCATCTTAGATATACTGAAGACTACGTCTCAAAGGACACAAAATGGTAGAGAGCTAGAAGGGAGCCATAGACGGATTCTTTTGTCTAATTCTCTAATTTTGCAAATGAGGAAACTGAGACTCAGAGAAAGACCTAAGACTTGCCTAAAATCACCCAGGTGACAGTAGAGTCCCATAATTTCTGACTCTAATTTTCCCTAGCTACATTGTGATCATTACTCTGGAACTGGAAGAGATTTCAGAGGCCATCTAGGCTGACTCCCTCATATCTCAAGTGAACAAAATGAGGTCCAGTGAGGGTAAGTGTCACAAAATGTCACATCAGAGGCAGGATTTGAACCAGGGTTTTCTGGTCTCCACTATGCCATACTGCTTTACTGTTATTTCTCTGCCCTGGCACCCCAACAAGGACCACCTCATATCCTTGCTCTAGAGCTGGCAGTGGCCCCGGTGAAATAGATGGAAGCTTACACAGCAGCCATGCTTACCTCGGTGAGAGCCGAGTTACACTCATCTGTAGGAAAAAAGAGAATGGTAGGCTAAGAGCTGCCTTGGTCATGACAGTTGGTACCCAAATCCAATGGGAAGACTGACTGGCCCAGAGAGTGGAAGGAGCTTGCCTACACTCACATAGCTAGTAAGTGGCAAAGGAGAAACTAGAACCCCCCATCACCTGACTCCCAGGTCAAGGCTCCACACCACCAAGTTTTAACTGTCATTTAATTTTATTTCACTGTCTGAGGACCCCTATCAATGGTGGGTGATGGAATGTATAGGACTAGAGGATCAAACTTGTATCTGTTTCCTTCTCTCCATGTGATCCCCAGGATTGAAAGTAGGACTAGTGAGGGTGATGGTGTGGTTGTGAGGATCCTACCTGACTGAGGGAAGATGGCGCCCTGGCTGGGGTTCAGGTTTAATTTGGGTGCCAACATTTGCATCTTTTGTGCACCTTCAGCAAAGAGCTCTGGAGAACGGCCTGTAGAAAAAAGGAGTGAATGGAGAAGTAAAAATAAGTGAGTAGAAGGACACAGGTGAGTGACTAAAGGGATATGTAGCTAGGTAAATGGAATAGGTAGGGGACTGGGAGTATATAGGTGGGTAAATAGAGAGAATATTGTTGAGATTGTTGAGAATTAGACACAGTAGGTGAATGAGGTGTATAGGTGAATGGTGGGGGGACACAGGTGGGGGAAAACAGGCAGGTTAATGGGATTCATTAGTTAAATGGAAGGATACAGGTGGATTAGTGTGGGACACACAGGGTTCAGTGGAAGGGCTCAGGTAGGTAAGTGGGAGAACACAGCTGGGTGAGTAGGAGTTCATAGGTAGATAAATGAGATAGGACTCAGATAGGGAGCAGATGGGCTTCTGGGGGGAAAACAGGCAGGTAGCTAGGGAGCTGCAGGCAGATGAGTAAGAAGAAGCTAGTGGAGAAAATCAGCTGTATCAACCATCCCTTAGCTATAGTGAGGAAGAAGACTTAAATGGAGATGAGAATGGGGATAAGAACAGGAATGGGGATGGAAATAGGGAATGGGGAAGGGAAGGGGACTGAAAAGGAGGGGACCAGTAGTAAGATTATACATACAGTACAGCTGCATCATTACTCTTTGTACAGGTCCCTTGTTCATCTTAATGCGAAGAATGGCATAATGTTTGTAGTCAGAGCTCAGCACACTGATGTCCTCCTGGCCCATGGCTGGGGAAAAAGGGAAGATCCTAGCTACTCCCATAAAGTGGACTCCCAATCCCAGAGATCTTCTACATGGTCTGATTTCACTTCCTATGCTCAGCCCAAAAGGGGGCAGAGAACCAACCAAACCATTAGAAAGGCCTATTAGAGGAGATTCCTCCCTTCAACCATACCCATCCAACCAGAGAAAATGAATCTACAACTCTCTTCATTCCCTAATACAATGCCTGATGTGCATCACTGACAGGAAATTCTTCCTGGTATCTAATCTCCATTCTTCTTGCTTCAGTGTAAACTTCCCAAAGTAAAAATGGTCTTGTCCCAGAGCAGGTACTTTGGCACCCCCCTCTCTCAGACCCCTACTACAAGTCCTCACTAAATAGGATCACAGCCTCTAACCTTACCTGGATTGCTGAATTGTCCTGGCATTGCACCCTTGGTGAAGATGGCATCCACTTTCTGGCACCCACCATCAGGCCTGCAAAATTACCCACCAGTCCAGTCAGTCCCTTGGCCAAGACCTTCCCAACCTCATCAAAACTGCCATTTGATAATGGCAGAGATGGAAGGCTTAGAAAGAAGTATTGGAGGGACATGTCCAGGTATATGCCCATAAGGCATGCACCCCAAGTGCCCAACTCCATACTTTCTGACAATTCATGCTTTGCATAGCTTGTCTCTGATTAATTACAACTTTGTCAATCATTCCTTTAGCACCCATGTATCCAGTCTGTTGTAATATCATAACATATATATAGTGTGCATGTATATATATAAGTATCATATATCATATCATATCATATCATATCCCATCATATATAATATATCATATCATATCATCATATATCATATCATTCTCAACTGCTCCTTAAATGAGCACAGGTCTCTCTTACAGCTCATATGATGTCAATATTCAACAAACTTATCTGTGTGACTCTGGATAATTCACTTAACATCTCTCAGCCTCAGTTTCCTCATCTGTAAAATGGAGATAATAACATATACCTCACAGGGTGATTATGAGGATCAAATGAAATCACATACGTAAGTACATTGCAAACCTTAAAATGCAATATAAATGTTAGTTATTATCTTCACAGTTATTAATATCTGCAATGGAGTCTTGTATTATTTCCACACATGTATGTGGCACCTTGCTTGAGAGAATTTTTGTTCTATTTATTCCAAAACTTTCTTGAAGTCAACAAACAATAGACACAGTGGAATCTCATGTGTTTTCTACCTGGAGATCAGCTGTATGCCTGTGAAGATGTGGGCTGCCATAGAGAATTCCTTATAAAACTTCCTTTTTTACATTTTCATCAAGCATATTCTTGATGGAGCCATCTAAATTTCTGACGATAGTGTGTCAGTGTCGCATATTTTGACCTTTAATCATATCTTTATTTAGGCATTGTTAATTAGTGTGTATGTGTGTGTGTGTGTGTGTGTTTTGGGTCTCAAAATAAATTGAGAGCACAGAACTTCTTCAGTGGGAGGGAGGGGAAGGAATAAACATTTATATGGTACCTACTATGTGCCAGGCATCTTGCTAAGCACTTTACAAATATTATCTCATTTGATCCTCACAACAACTGTGGGGGGTAGGTGCCATTATTATCCCCATTTTATAATTGAGTAAACTGAGGCAGATAGAAATTAAGTGACTTGCTCAGGGTCACACAGCTGGTAAGTATCTGAAGGTTGCTTTAAACTCAGGTCTTCCTGACTCCAGGCCCAGCACGATCTCTCTCTTTCTATCTCTCACCACCTCGCTGCCTCAGTGTTGAATGCTGCTACTCAGTACTTTCAGTCCTGTCTGACTTTTTGTGATGCCATTTGGGTTTTTCTTGACAAAGATACTGGAGTGGTTTGCCATTTCCTTCTCCATCTCATTTTACAGATGAGGAAACTGAGGCAGACAGGGTTAAGTGACTTGCCCAGGGTCACGCAGCTAAGTGTCTGAGGCTGGATTTGAACTCATGAAGATAATCTTCCTGACTCCAGGCCTGGCACTGTACCACCTAGCTGCCTTTCAGTGCTGAATAAATTAATGGAAATGTTGCTTGCTAGGGTTCTTCACTTGCCCTTTGCCTATGTTCACCTCCATAGTTGGATTTGCCAGTTCCTTAAAGGCAGGAACTCTTGTCTTTTTTTTTTGACCATTTAATTTAACAAATATGTATTAAGCACTTTCTATGAGCCAGACCGAGCAGCTAGGTGTCACAGTGAGAGTGCCAGGCCTGGAGTCAGGAAGACATCTCCCTCAGTTCAAATCTGGCCTCAGGCACTTACTAGCTGTGTGTCCCTGGGCAAGTCACTTCACACTGTTTGTCTCAGTTTCTTCATGTGTAAAATGAGCTGGAGAAGGAAATGGCAAACCACTCCAGTATCTCTGTCAAAACCCCAAATGGGGTTGCAAAAAGTCAGACAGGACTGAAATGACTTAACAAAACAACAGGAGCCAGACAACTAGATGTTGGGAATGCAAAAACAAAAAACAAATAGTCCCTGCCCTTAAGGAGCTTACATTGTGGTAGGCAGAGATCTGTAATTATGAATTTTTGTGCCTGAGACAAGTGGCATGAACCAAGCTGGGGCAGCTGGTAGGTAGAGAACTCTCAGCTGGGGAGTTGGTGGGGTACTTAGGGGAATCTGCCTCGGTAACTGCCTAGATACCTCTAAGGCTCCCTTTGTCTCATTCCTACTCACCCTGGGAAAACTATCTTGACAGACAAGTCACCATTGGCCAGAGGAGTCACAAAAGTGACTGGCATCTTCATCATGTCCTTCATGGCCAAAAAGTCTTCGTCATCGGATGCTGCTGCTGTGATGTACCACATACCCTGAAACTGAAGAGAGAAACCATACCCCATGAGAGTCAGACTCAGAGTCTTTTGGTATTTCAAATAAAACAAAGCCCAGAAGACACTTTACAAACCAGAGTGCTCCAAACCAGAGTTAGATGTCATGATTGCTATTTTCCAACCTCTCCACACCCTAAGCTGTATACAAATCCAATCTGTGTGTGTGTGTGTGTGTGTGTGCATGCGTGTGCCAGCAGCTAGAAGGGGGAAGAGTATAATCTCTAAGACAGGAAGCCGGATCTACACCAGGATGCAGTCACTCAACCTATCCTAGCTGTCAAACTCCATTATCAAAGATTTTATGGGTAAAGACAAGCATCTGGGTTCCATGGCCAAAAAGGCATTAAAGCTCAGAGGAACTTAAGAAGTCATTTGCAGAGGTTCTTAACCTGGAGTCCAGGTTAAGTACAATCCTTAAAAACTTTTTTGATAAACCTATTTCAATAAGTTGGTTTCCTTTGCAATCCTACATGTTTTATATTATGAATTAAAAACCATTTTTCTGAGAAGGGAATTCATGGATTTCACCAAGCTGCCAAGGGGCTCCAGGTACCAGAAAGGTTAAGAACATCTGAAAGTGAACCTCTTCATTCTATGGATGAGGCTAATGGGTCCCAGACAGAGGAAGTAACTTGACAAAGCTTGTTGTTGTTCAATCGTTTTTGTTTTTTTTTTCCAGTGGTGTCAGACTCTTCATGCCCCACCACTTGGTATTTTCTTGGCTAATACTGCAGTGGTTTGCATTTCCTTCTCCAGCTCATTTTGCAGATGAGGAAACTAAGGCAAACAGGGTTAGGTGACTTGCCAAAGGCTAAGCTGGCATTAATTAGCAGCTCTGCGATTCAAACCTAGTTCTTCTGACTTAATCAGTGAACAAGTATTTACTAATTAAGCACTTATTAAGTGCCAGGCACTTCGCTGGGTAGTGGGAATATGAAGGAATCCCTGCTCTTTAGAAGTTTTCATTCTATTGGAAGAGACATCATGCACATATATAAGTATATGTGAAATTTATAGAAGATAAGTATACTAATACAAGATAATTTGGGAGAGTCACTAAGGGCTAGGGCTGAGAGTGGCAAAAAAACAACCAAAAAAAACTTTATGTAGAAGGTTACAATAGTGACTTATTTCACCAGACTGTCTGAATCCAGCCTGGAAAACGCCAAATTGTCCCAGAGTGGGGAGGTCACTCTCTATCTAAGACTAGGAAAAGGCTGAAATGTAGGACTTAGTTATGTGAGTAAAGCTGTAGCTAACCATTCCAGCAAACTCAACAAATTGTAGCCTGGGGGCAAGCAGCTGGAAAAATACCTTCAAATAAAATTTTTGACAAATTCAGGTGAGTGGGAGAGAGACAGAGGCATAGAGAGGGACTCTTGGACAAAGTTTCTGGTGTCCATGACCTGCTGCCCTAGGAAGGAGACAGCAGGAGGGTGCTGATTTGAGGAGTAGCTTATCGAAGGTACAGCCTTGGAAGGAAGTGTATTTTTTAATAGCTTCCTATTTTAACTAACTATTCTTGCTTTCTTTTTTTTGTTGAAGGACTACAGGTGTTATTATCCTCCTCTAACAATCATCACCCTTAGTACAAAATCTTGATTGCCCTGCCTTAGTTATGCAGGTTTGGGGAACCTTAGGCCTCAAGGACATGTGTGGTCTTCTAGGACCTCGGGAGTGGCCTTTTGACTGAGTCCAAGTTTTGCAGAACAAATCCTTTTATTAAGGGGGTTTGTTCTGTGAACTTTGGTACAATCAAAGGGCCACACTTGAGGACCTAGAAGGCCACATATGGCCTTGAGGCCTAAGGTTCCCCACCCCTGCTGTAGAAGAAAGGGACAGGCGATGGCAATGGAAACCACATAAGGATCAGGGCAATGCTCTTAGCTTCTAGTCACATGGTCCTTCCAGAACCCAGCCCTTCTGACTGCCCTTACCCTAGACTACCAAAGTAGGCTCTGCCTTAAGGATAAGTCTAGGACTCAGGGATTCAGGAGCCAAACAACAATCAATTACATTAGTGAGTCCGGCTGAATTGGGGGAGGGGTCAGAGCCTTCAATGATTCCCCTCTTCCCACCCTCCCACCCCAAAGCTGGGCTAAGTGAGCTGAGAATACCAGCATTCGTGATGGATTTGGGAGGCAGCTATAATGTAGTAGAAAGAGCACTTACTGAGGGCCTAGATTCAAATCCTGCCTCTAATGCTTATTATCTAAGTCAGCATGGGTTAGACATTTAGGCTTCTTGAGCCTTAGTTTCCTTATTTGTAAAATGAAGGGGTTGAATTAGTTGGGCTCTGAGGTTTCTTCTAGATCTGGGGCTATTACCTGATGGTTTTGCTATGAGGTAGGCCTTGTAACAGGCTAAGTGTTCTGGCTTAAGTTTGGGGGTTGTGGTAGATGGAGGTTGGAAAGGGTCTAGGAAATGGATCTATGAAATCCAAGTTTGAGTCTTATTTCTGCTACTGACTAGTATTGTGACACCAGGCAAGTCACTTAAGCTCTGTTTCCTCCTGTACGAAATGAAAGAGTAAGAGTTTTCTTACCTGCACCTTCTTCCCTAGGTAATGGTGAGGATATGGTAAGGATAAAGTGAGGTCACTGGCAGGAAGTACAAAGGAAAGGCATGTCTCATAAGCAGAGAAAGAGGAGTTTTGTGGTTTTTTTCCTTTACTATTATCATCCTAGTACTCCAAATTTCCCTACTCCACATCCAAATGGGTATTAGTACAAGGTACTTGGAAACCTGCATGTCCTTTTACTGCTCCCTAAATTCATTCCCAACCTCTGCAGCTGTTGCGGTCTGAGAGGTTGAGACCCCTCAGAGACTGGAGTACAGGACAGGGTCATTTGGAATGAATTCACAGACTCAACCACTTTTTAAGTCAAGTTGGCAAAAAGTTTATTGTTACACTAAATACCGGGCAAGTATTCTTAAGGAATCTGCGATCTTAGAGGGGTACAGTTAAAGTCAAATATGCTAAATATGCGATTCAGGGTGGGATTAGGGAGTGGTTAAGGAGTGGCCAGTTCTTAAAGGAACATGCACTTTTTCTAACTACTGCATAGGCGTCTTACTCAAAGTTCACTAGGAAAAGCCCACAACGGGGACCACATGGAGGTGTGATTTTAGGCCTGCTACGTCACTAAGTTAACTAGAGGTCAGGGATAACTGAGAGTTGTCCAGTCTGCCACCAGTCAATGTCTTGTTTGACAAGATAGATGTAGGGAGCATACAAATGTCTTAGGTCTGGAATACAGATAATGAGAAGTCCAGGATGCAGATAATGAGATAGGGCAGTAGTATAAATAGTCCAGTGGCTAAGAATATCTTTATGACCCAGTGCAAAGCCAGTTCAAGCTAATAATTCCTTCTGGTGCTGTTTGTAACTGCACCAGGGAGAGAGATAAGGGTTTTGCTGGGGCCCACTCATAAGTAATTGCTAGGCACAGTGTCCTTGGGCTGGGGAGAAACTGCCAGGGATAGTGTTTCTGAGGCTAGGGAGAAACATGGTCGTGGAATTGGGGTCCCAGTACAACCACCCAAGCACCCCATCAGAGCCCCGCCCCATACTCACACCTCTTCTGAGGGGTTGGTTACCTTGCTGTTGTCAAAATTGTCTTGAAGAGGCACATCATCAGCTTGGACTGGAGAGCCCCAAAGCAGCCCTAGTAGGCCACCCAGAAGCACAGCCTTCATCATCCTGAGCGTTCACTCAGCACTAAATCAGGAGCCACCAAGACTTGAGAGTTCGATGTGGTACTGTACCCTCTGAGGTCATGGCATTTATCCTTCTGAGAAGATGCCTTGGGCGGGGAGGGGGCGGAAGACGGCTTGATGCCCAAGGAGGACGACGCCAGCCACCATCCCTCAGCTTCACCCAGCCTGGCGGATGGCCTGTGTGAACCAGTGAAATGTCTTTCAAAAAACAGGATGTACATTCAGAGGAATGTTTCCTCTTTGGGTGCAGGAGAGATAGGGGAGGTCAGGGGTGGGGCGGGGAAGAGAAGCTCAGGTTTCAGGTTGGAGGGTTCAATTAGCCCTCCTGTCTTCTTTCTGCCCAGGATTCACTTAGAACACCCACAGATCCAAGCCAGGGCTGAGCTTGAATCTTTCTGGACCCATTAGGCTTCAGTCCCAGCCACTACTTAGGTTGATAATAAGTTAATGTGTATTATTTGTCAAGCACTCCATTATTTTCCAAAGCATTTGCCAACAGAGACTTCATGTCATGCCCACAAATAGCCCTAGAGGTAATCTGAGTTGGCAATATTGTCCTCCTTTTACAGATTGGGAAACTGAGGCACAGAGAGGTGAATAGACTTGCAGAAAGTGATGGGGAGGTGAATTTAGGGCCCATGAGAGGATGGAAAGGGAAATTACCAGATCCTTCCAGGATAAGGTAAAGGGAGGGGGCCCTCATTCTCAAACCCAAATCCAGATCAGGATGACCCCCTAAACTCCAGGTACAGCTCTCTCTTACAGCAAATTGGAGCAATTATTCTTGGTTTCCTTTGCTGGTATTGGGACTCAGAGAAACAAACACGGGGGGAGGTGGGGCAGGAAGGAAAAGTGACTGTCCCAAACAGTACAAAAGAGGACACCAAAGGAAATCCCTTCCCTCTGATTCTTTCTCTAGCCTAGTGAGTCTTAGAGGTCCAAGGGGGCCTAAGGGCCAATGGGGAATTAATCTACCTGCTTGGGCTTCTAGTTGGGTCAATTCACTAGTGCCTTCCTTTTGAGATTACCTCCAGTTTATCCTGTCCATTATCTTTGATATTCATAGTTGATTGCATGTTGTCTCCCCCATTAGAGTATGAGCTCCTTGAGGGCAGGGAATGCTTTTTGCCTTTCTTTGTATCTCCAGGGTTTAGCACAATGCTGGCACATAGCAAGTGCTTAAGAAATGTTTGTTGATTTGCTGACTGATTTAATGGATGATCTCTGACAGATACTATGGCTGAAAAAAAAAATCTATCACCCTGCAGCCAACCTGGTAATGAACTTCTCTGGACTGTGCTAGGTTAGTCCTTGAATAATAGACACAGTGTTCATTCCTGGGCTTACTTGTAAAGCCCTTCCACCTTAGTAGGACCCAAAGGAAGTTCTGTTCCATTGGCATAGCCTTCAAGGGTCAAAGTTCACTCACACACTGTGAAGAAGCATCTGAGGAGGACTTAAGGAAACACCAGGCCAGGTAATCACAGTCCACCCCATTGCATTAGAGATATACAGAATGAAGAACAAAGCAGTTTTGACTGTGATCAGGGAAAGGTCTGTGATGGACCCTTTGAGAATACCCATAGGAAGAAAAAGGAGCAAGGAAAGGAAATAGGAAAGTCAAAGCCATAGGAGGAGGAGGGAGTACATTGGAGAAAGTCTGATCTCTTCAGTCTGATTTTCAAGGCCCTTCGCAATCTGGTCCTAACCTGCTTCTTTGGTCTTATATGGCACACTGCTGCTATAAATGCAAACTTTGCTACAATCACACTGGACTTATTTGCCATTCTCTGAATATGACTCAAGGTTTTCCAGCTTTCCATCTCTTGCATTTCTCTCCCCCAACATCTTCATCTCTTGAAATTCTGTTGGTTGAGGGCAGCTAGGTGGCACAGTGGATAGAGCACCGGCTCTGGATTCAAGAGGACCTGAGTTCAAATCAGACCTCAGACACATAACACTTACTAGCTGTGTGACTCTGGCCAAGTCACTTAACCCCATTGCCTAGCCCCCCCCCCCGCCTCCCCAAAAGAAATTCTGTTGGTCTATCAAAGTTCAGTACCTCCATGAAGCCTTCCTTTATATAGCTACCTGGAAGGAATTGCTTTCTCCTCTGAAGTGGTAAAGCACTCTTTCTTTTTTTTTTAATCATTATTTATTTATTTATTTTTAGTTTTCAACATTCACTTCCATAAGCTTTTGAGTTTTAAATTTTTTCCTCCTCCTTCCTTCCCCTCCTCTCTCCCCAAGAGGGCGTGCAATCTGATATAGGCTCTATATATACATTAATATTAACCATTTTCACATTAGTCATGTTGTAAGGAAGAATTAGAACCAGTGGGAGGAACTACAAGAAAGAAGAAACAAAACAAAACAACAACAAAAAATAGTATTCTTCAATCTCTATTCAGAATCCATAGTTCTTTCCTCCAATGTGGATAGCATTTGCCATCATGAGTCATTTGCAGTTGTCTTAGATCCTTGCATTGCTGAGAAGAGTCAAGTCTATGAAAGCTAGTCATCGCATATAGTTACTGTGTCCAATGTTCTCCTGGTTCTGCTAAAGTACCCTTTCAATGTGTCTTAAGTCCCTTTCTCATACTTCCTTGAACTATATGAATTTCTACTTCCTCTTGAAGATTGCCTTCTTGTGGCTACTCTGTCTGTATCTTGTATATACCTTGTATCTACCATGAATCCACTTTGTATCAGTCTTATATCTATTTTACACATCTTGTGCATACCTCCGCAGCACCTTCTATCTCCTCCATATGTAACTTGTATATCTATTTATATATTGCTATCTCCATTAGAGTATAATCTCCTTGAGGGTAGGGACTGTTCCCTCTTTTTCTTTGTGTCATCAGTGCTTAACATAGCATCTGGCACAATAGCAATCCCTTAATAAATACTTGTTGGTTTCTTGATTGATCAATGTCCAGTCTTTCAACTATACTGTGACCTCCTTGAGAACAGGAGACCTTTCTCCTACAAAATTGTGAAACCTCAGTGCTAAGCCTGAGGTCTTGCTAATAACAGGTGCTCAATAAATATTTGTTTATGATTACATTGCAGTAGAAAGAGGAGTCAAAGCTTAATCTAAAGATTCCAAATAGCCTGAGTCACTGGGAAGAGAGGAAATTAACAGAGATGAAGAAGTCAGGAAGAACTGGGGTTGCAGGGAGAATTCTTAGTTTGGTTTTAACGTGTTGAATTTGAAAGGCAGTGGGTCATTCAAATAAAAATGCCCAGTAGGTATTCAGAAATTTTGAGACTAAAGCTCTAGAAAGAGGTCAGTACTAGAGCTATTGAATTTGGGAGCTTTCTGGGTATAATTGAAGCCATTGGAATAGATGACGTTACCCCAAGAGAGGGTGTAGAGATTAGAAAAGAAGGGTGTGGACAGACTCTTGTCGAATATCTATTTTTGGAAAGGAAATAGGAGAAAGGAAAAGAAACAGAGAAGTCAGAGACCTAGGAAGAAAATTTGGAAGGGAGGTGTAACTAGTTATTTTTTCACCTGGGGGCTAGAAGCACAAAATATGCCAAGGGCAAGCAGCAAGAAATGGGGGGTGGGGGTGGGGGGCAGACCAAAGAAGAGCTGACTGAGCAAAAGAGCTTCTCTTTTACACCATCTATTCTTACTAAGGGTTAAGACAATCATCTTTGTTCTACTGAAAGTGTTGTTGTTGCCTTCTAAATGTCAATGCAATGAGGCAAAGTTCACATCACCCAGCCCTAGTTATGTCTCTGACAAGGAGAGTATAGTGTCAAGGAAGACAAGAAAAGGAGAATTTCAAGAAGTAGTTGGTCAACAGTGTTAGTAGCTACTGCAGAAAAGTCAAGGAGGAAGAGAACTGATAGAATTCGGTGAATAGGAAGCCATGGTAACTCGTAAGATAAGTTTCAATAAGTCTGGTAGGGACAGAAATCTGATGGCTAAGGTTCAGCCAT
Source organism: Vombatus ursinus (assembly GCF_900497805.2). Classification (NCBI taxonomy): domain Eukaryota; kingdom Metazoa; phylum Chordata; class Mammalia; order Diprotodontia; family Vombatidae; genus Vombatus; species Vombatus ursinus. Next base: position 662,234 of record NW_020940358.1, on the reverse strand, counting down.
AAGAGAAGTGAGGTGTGGGCAAATTTTTTTTTTTAAGTTAGGGGTTCAATCTGTGGCTGGGCTTATAGGGCAGCTGGTGGCTTGGGTGAGGGAATCACTTTGTGACTTGGTCAGTCTGTGGCAAGGGCTAAAGAGAAAAGCTTTTGGCTTCACAGCCTGTTTCTCTTCTTCGCTCAGTTAGGGGTAGGAGGGACAGAAAAAAAACAGTAGAGGGGTTTCTTTCTCCTCCAAACTAATCTTTCCCTTTATCTAAATCTGTCTTAAGATAAACCCTTATCTCTGAGCCATCTAATTTCTTTAATCCCCACTTTATACTTAATCGGATTAGGCCCAAAAATGTACCTTCCAACCTTTTCCTCCCCCTGTGACAGTATTTTGGGAGTACCCTGGGAATTGCATGTAACAATCAAACAATCAAAAAACAAAGCAAAAACCAATCAAAGTTAAGTACAGACTTCATCCATTCCCTCATCTTCTTCCACCCACCCAAGGAATTATTCAGAGGTCAATTGATACTCAAGGGTCCTTTAGGACTATGAAGCTCTGTTCCCTTCCTAAGGAGTCCCACCTCTCTTCAGCTTTAGCTCTAGTGATATTATACTGGATGGCACCATTCCCCACTCTCAGCTCTGGACATCCAACTACGGCAATGTTCCAATTTGGTTGTCTGGTTGGGAAGATATCGGATAAATTGTGTGATGTTAGAATGCTAGAATCATCAGACACTTGATATCAAAGCTAAGTCCCTAGAAGGATGTCATGGATAGAGTCCAGCTCATTCATTTTATAAATTAAGAAACTGAGGCCCAGGAAAGGGGAGTCCTATACCGAGCTAGTAACCCTCAAGGACCACACTGTGGTATAAATTAATAGAAGGAAGAAAGTTGCTATTGAGAGGACAAGACAAGAGCCAGGACCAAGTACTCCACTTATTTATTTGGTGGGGCCAGTACAGAAGCACAAAGCTGGGGGTGGCACAGGCAGAAGGATACTGCCTGCCAGGGGGCCATGGAGCTGAGACTTTCCAGAGAAGAGTCTGAGGTCCAAGGGGGTCATCAAGGCATGTGCAGGACCTGAGTGGAAGGAGAAAAAAATCGTGATATAGTAAGTGGAAAAAGCCTCAAACTTCAAACAGAGTCCTATGTAGAAATCTGACATTAACTGCAAGGCCCAAGGCAAGTCACTTAAATTTTTCTGAGGCTCTGCGTCTACATGTGTCAAATGAAGTTGATAGTAAAGGTTACTGTCTAACACACTTGGTAGTTGTGAGAAAAGCACTTTTGAAATAGGTGTTGTTTCTAGCCGGTACCGTTTATCCTTCTTCCCATCTGCACCCCCACACCCCCACACTCCATCCCCAATCCCTGCTGTGGATAAGGCATCAGAGGTCATGCCCTTCAGGGCTACTCACTTAGTTTTCATCGATACACTGATCTGCAGGAGAGAAAAAAAGTTAGTTATCTCCAAATCTGTATACAGAGGAGGTTACAAGAAATCCTCACCATTCTATCCCTTAAATAGAACCACTCCTTTTCTCTCCTATACTCAACTGTCCTCTATCCAGGAGAATCTGTCTTCATTTTAAGCCTCATATAGTGCCCTTAGCTTTTCATTCTAGGATCTGATAGTGTTTGTAAGAGTTCTTTTCACGTCTAATCTCAATCCTCCCTGATGCAATACAAGCCCCTTTCCTTCTTATGATCATTTCAAAGAAGATGAAAGAGTCCTAACTCCTCTTTCCCGCTGCCTTACTGAGAAGGCAGAATAATGGCAATTAGTTGGCTTTTTTCTCATAGGATGTATCTACCACCTCCTCTGGAATGTAATCAACTGAGAGTAGAACCCCTAAAATTCTCCAGATTTGGGGTGTTAGGTGGGAAGCCCTAGTCTTTCCCCTTGGACCAGAGCCTCCCAGAAGGCCTAGGCCTGTCATTTCCACCTCCTCCCCACCCACATAACTATTTTCTGAGACTCAGTAAGGTAAGAAGCCTGAGTTTAGGGTGCTGTCTCTCATTCACCTCCCCAAATTTGACTTTGTGAGAGAGTGGTGAAAGTTAGCCCAATCCTCTTTATCTGTTGTTCTGTCACTGGGGAAGCCATCACCTGATGCTCCAGGCTAGTTCAAGGAAATTCTGAGATTCACGGCAAAGAGCAGGGGGAAGGAGGCAGGAATCAGAGGAGGGACTGGTATTTGAAGGTCTAGACCCTAGCTTCTCTTTTACAATGAACCAACTCTATCCTAGGATCCTCCTCCCTCAATTAAGGTGTTTGGCCAAGGGTGTTTATGTGCTCCTTATCAGACCCTAATCCCTCTTCCCCTCAAACCTTGTCCTCACCAGTTTTGGGCAGGATGACAATGGTGTCTTCTGTGAAGCCATGGGACTTGGCAAACCTGATGAACCTCTCCTTCAGCTCAGGTCTCACATCCTTGGTTCTGCCTGTGGCAGAAAAGGTTGGCACACAAGGGAAGCACAGATTAAGTAGGAAAAGAGGTCATCTGAAGCAGTCCCCTCTTTCCGAGAAGGATTGTTCTTAAACTCAGTCTGGGAAAGCTGTTCCCTAGCCTCCCTTGATTATGGTTTCCAGGGTCAGAATTTAGGATGTTGGCCTACTTCCATCTGGGACACTTCAGTTGAAATCTTATTCTGTCCTCAGAGAGAAAGGGTTAAATGATCTGGATCCAGGAAAACCTAAGGATTAGTTGGTATTTGCAATAAAACTAGAAGGGGTGGGGCAAGAGGGTTTGAGGACCCTATCCCAATTAGCAGGTGGGGCACTAGGTGGGGTCCCCTTTGGGCTGGGTTGGGCTACCCTGGGTACATACTGTAGAGAGTTGCCATGTTGAAGTTACTGTTGCCTTTGGTTTTAGTGGTATACAGCAGGCAGTATTCTTCATAGTTGGTTTCCACCACAAAGATGTTATGTTCACTCCCCCACTCTGAGAAAACACAAGGAAGGGAACATTGTGGGGAGCTCCTGGACCACCTCCCCCTTGGGGCTCTCTAAACCTGTTTCCCCTCTTGGAATCCTAACTAGAGGGCAAGTAGGAGAAAATGGATTCATTCACCCAGTGCCAGCCAATACCCTCTTTGACCATAGATTCCCTCTTGATATTTTCTATGGCGTTTCCTCCCTGGATCCCCTGAATTCTGCTTAGACACGTAAGTCCCCTTGCCCTGACAGGAAAAACAGAGGAGGTGAGGGGGAGAGGAAGGGGAGCACTTACTGAGGCTTTTGTAGACATAATGTCCCGGCTGCTGGGTCTTCCTCAGGAGTGAAGTTCGAGTCTCACACTGGTTATTGCTGTAGGTACATCCCAGGAACAGAGACAAGTAGGTGGCTAATCCCAGCCCCTGCCCCTGCCCCAACCCCAGCCAAAGGTCGGACACTATGCCTATGGAGGACCTAATGTTTAGAAGCAGTACAGACTTAGAGTAGAAGGTTTGCTGAACTAACTTTGAGGTTGGGGTTAATATTAGAGGATCATATAATTAGAATCAGAATCTGAGGAAACCTCAGAGGCCATTGGCTCCAACCCTTCATTTTATTTTATTTTATTTTGACAGTAGTTTCTTTTTTTTCTCTTTTTAAAAATATTTATTTATTTTTAGTTTTCAAAACTGCTTCTGGATTGGCATTGGAAATGTGAAAGGTTTAAAGGATAACTAAAATGTGATTATGATGAGTTGAGATGAGGTTAATATTAGAGGCTGGGGTTATGGCTATAGTAAGGGATAGGGTTAAATATTAGGAGTACATATTGTCCTACCTGTTCATGCTCCCAGCCTCACTGTGGCATTAATAGCCAGACCCTGACCTTCCCTTTACCTGGCTCAAGTTACCTGTTCTGATTAAAAATTGCTTAATAATGTCTCCTGTGAGGAGATAGAGTGAAGAAAGTAGAGACAAAAGAACAATATGCATATGGACAACAATTATGTAAATAAAGACCCTACTAAGGCAAACACAACCTGGGTCACATACAATGAACAATGTGGGTTCCTTCCATTGAATGAAGACTAACACACACTTTCTTCCTTTCTGTGAACAATCTCATAAACTGCAAAGGTGTCTGGTGACATGCAACATCCATTCTCAGTGACATGAAACATCCATTCTCAGTGACATGAAGTGGATCACAGTATTGACCAAAGCCAGCAAGACTTGGGCTGAAGCCCTGCCTCCAAAACATACCGATGCTGTGCAAATCACATAACCTTGCCATAGTACTCTGGGCAACTATGACTATAAAATGCGGAGAAGATACTGACCCACATTGGTAGAGGGAATTTCCTCACCTGGGCAATCCCTTTAACAAATACGTCACAGGTGCATTCCTTATCTCACTACTAGGGTGGCTTTAACTGTTTCTGGGCAATGTACATTGTATGGAGTAGGGGAGGTTTGTAGTGTTAGGAAAGTCTACACTGCCCTATCCCAATAAATATTGTTTAATAAAACTGTTATAGCCAAGTTACTACCTTCCCCCTTCCCCCTCCCACCCCATCATTTCCTGCTCTGTCCCTGATCTGTTTAGGAAGGAGTGATGGTTAGGGGGCACGGGAAGGAAAGGTCCTTCATCCGTCCATGACCTCCCCATTTTATTTAACCTTGTATAATACCTGAAGCTGACTCCCTAGGACAGCTGGCAGCCCAGGTCCTGATCACTGCCCAGGTTCCTAGTCTTACCTGACGAAGGTGGCGGTAAAGTTGACTGTTCCATCGATTTCTGGAGTCAGGACGGTCTTACACATCATCAGCTCTGCCTTCTTTTTCAGGAACCAGGGGAAGGTAGAGGCCAACCCCACGCTGTACCATGTTCCTACAAACTGTGGGGCAGCTTCTTTGTAGCAGGCCAAGCCTCTGGGGACCCTTCACTCACTTCCATTCATTCCCTATCATTCCCCAGGCATCCAAACTTTCACCCCAGGGTGGCCTTCAGAATGAACTGTCTGTGAGATGTTCACCCTAAGCATAGAACACTGACCCAAGAATGAGTCAACAGCCTACCACCCCTGAGAACCCTGGGCACCTGTGCTGATAGTGATGGTGTCAGAACCTTCTATCAGCTGCTAAGCCATCCCGGCTCTCAATGGTCAGGAGTGGTTCTCCCTCTGACTCTTTGTTCCACTGTAGGAAGGTGCCACCCCCCCTCCCCCCCGCCCCAATCCCCACTCCTCTTCAGTCACGGACAGGCAAGACTGCAACAGCCAGCAGTATCCCAGGAAACCAGCAGAGGGCATGCTGGGGCTGTTCTTGGAGTCTTGGGCTGATGACTGAACCAAGGGTGGAGGTCTGTCCACCCTCCCTCCTTCTTCCCCAATAGCTCTAGCTGCCACTGCAGTCAACCTCTGCAAATCTTTGTGGGGAAAGGATCAGCCCACATCTGTGTGCATACACGTGAGCAGCTTGTATCCATGGGAATATCTCCTTTGCCTGCCCACCCCACATTTTGTTACCAGGGCAAGACTCCACCCCTTCACACCCTTATCTTGCAGCACACCTTTAGTGAGAGGGCTAATCTATGAGCTTTTCACCACTTTGAGGTTTTGGAGCAGGTCATATGTGTAAGGCATATCTGGGGACCAGACTACTATACTTTACATCTCCCCATTAATCCATCCCCTCATGTATTATCTCCCAGCAAAAATACCCCAACTGGAGCAGAACATTGAGGAGGGGAAGCTAGGCAAGGTCCCCCAGCTTCAGCTCCAACCGGTCTGCAGCAGCAGGGACCCATTTCCCACTTACCTTGTCTTCTACAAAGGCCGGCTGAACTGGGATCTCCTGTTGGGAGTCCTGGGCCTGGGCCTGGGTCTCTAGGGCCTGGAGCAAGGCTAGCCCTACCCACAGGAGACCCATAGCCATCATTCTGCTAATGGGCTGAGGACTGAGGAGGTCCTGATCCAGGCACTAGGGTCTGGGATAGGCAAGAGAGAGAAGCAGAAGGCAAGTGAGGGAGCTGCAGGGAAGACCCCTATTTATGGGCCTGGCTTGGCATCCACCCAACCAGAAACAACACAGCTTGGGTTCATGGTATCAGTGAGGGGGAGGAGAGGGCGGTCTCTCTCAGTCCCACATCATCCTCCCCTCCCCCTGCTGCCCAGCTGCTGAGTCCAGTTATGCAAGGTACACACACACACATACACACACACACACACACACACACACACACACACACAAGAGAAAATCAGCAGCAAACCAATGCCCAGGCTGGAGAGGGAGGGGGAGGGAGAAGACAGGCCATGGAGAAGCAAGGGGAGAGGGCTACAGAAACCATATGTGGTGGAAAGAGTGCTGGCTGAATTTGTAGGCAGAGAATCTGGTATGAATCCCAGTTCTGTTCTTTGCTTGTAGGAATTTGATGAAAATCACTACTTCTCTGTACCTTGGTTTCCTTATCTGTAAAATGAGAAAATTGGACAGGACAATCTCCAATATCTTTCCCACCTCTACTGAGCTCCCTTGACCTTGTGAGAGGGGACTACATAGAGGGTGAAAAGGGTGGTAGGAAAAAAGTTCCTCTCAGGCTCTTCCAGAAGATTTTTGAGACATGCAGCCTGGAAAGGCTCACTAGGCTCAGAGGCAAAATCAGAGTCATATGACCTCAGAGCCAAAAGGGACCTCATATGTTGTCCTGGCTGACCTGTACCTGATCAGGATGTGATCTATGTAAAATGTAAAATCTTCAACAAACTGCCTCTGCTTGAATAGCAGCAGCAGCAGCAACAGCAGCAGCAGCAGCTAACATTTATACAGAGAACTTTAAGGTTTGTAAAGCATTTTACAAATATCTAATTTTATCTTTATTACAACCCTGGGAGGTAAATGTTATTATTAGCCCCATTTTACAGATGAGGAAACTGAGGTAGACAGAGATTAAGTGACTTGCTCAGAGTCCCACAACTAATAGGTATATGAAACTGGATTTGAAGACTCATGTCTTGAAGACTCAGATCTTGCTGATTCTAGGTCCAAGACTATCCATTTTGCCCCCCAGCTGGCTCTGAAGTACTTAAAGACCCATCACTTCCAATGGCAATCCATTCTACCTTTGGGTAGCTCTATGGGGAAACTTTCAATTGAGGCAAACCCTAAAATGCCCTCTTAATTGCTCTGGTGCTCCGGCCCCTTCAGGCCTGCCCAAACCACATTAGTCCTTCCTGTGATGGGCCTTCAAAAACCGGAAGACCCTATCAGGTCACCTCTAAGTCTTCTCTTCTCCATGCCAAACATCCCAACTTCTTTCAGCTGATCCTTAAATGGCAAGATCTTTAGTTCCTTCTCCATCCTAGTCACCCTTTCCTAGATCTTCAACCTGTCAATGTCTTCCCTGAGATATGACACTCAGAAGCCTGTACCATGTTCTAGATGTGGTCTGACCAGAGCAGAGTAAAGCTGCATTATTACTTCTCATGTTATGCTGAACCCAACTCAACCGTGAGCATTGCAATAATGAATTCTCCTTCCAATAGAATGTAAGCTCCTAGAGGGCAGGGACCATCTCACTTTTATATTTTTATCCCTAGCCCAGGGTCTAGCACTTAGTAGGGCTTAGTAAATGCTTGCTTGGTAATGGTTGATTTGCATTTGCTATACTCTATTTATAATGTATTTAAATATGTTGGCTGTGATTTCTGCAATTGGAAAACCTGAATGGGTTAGTGGCTTGTGAGTAGGACTTGGAGTCAGAACTACCTGGATTCAAGGTCCTCTCCTGATATTTGCTGCCTGTTTGATCCTCTTGGTACCCCAGAGCACCTAAGACTGTTCAGTTGCATAGCAGGTGCCTATGTGTATTATTACATGGTTTCTGCCATAGGGGGTTCCCTAAGAGAGAATGAATGGACTTTATAAGCCACTCAGTCTTAGCCCCTTATTTTACAAGTTGAGAGAGCTTAAGGGACTTGTGTATGATTCACACAGCTAGTAAATTTTGGAGGTAGGATTTGAAACCAGATCTTTCTGACTCCAAGTCCAATATACTGTCCACCACACACACACACACACACACACACACACACACACACACACACACACAC
>NW_020940358.1:566737-654182 GCF_900497805.2 Vombatus ursinus | reverse complement strand
CACACACACACACACACACACACACACACACACACACACACACACACCATAACCAACAATAACGAAAACAACTACTCCAATCAAAGTGCAAGCTCTCTCTTCTGTTGGGAGTGAATTAACACTGCTGCTGGAAAATGTATGTAGGAAAAGCTATAGACTCCTAGAGAAAAGGCCCCTTTATCTTTTATGCTTCAAGGACATTTTTTGTTTGTTTTTTTAGGCAATTGGGGTTAAGTGACTTGCCCAGGGTCACACAGCTAGTAAGTGTCAAGTGTTTGGTCTGAGGCCAGATTTGAACTCAGGTCCTTCTGACTTCAGGGCCGGTGCTCTATCCACTGAGCCACCTAGCTGCCCCCTTCAAGGACATTTTGTTTGGCCTGGTCCAATTATTTAGAGATAATAATAATACCCTTAGGATGGTTGAGTTCTGACTACTTGTTTTTTTTTTTCTGATTAACTTAAGCAATTTTAGTCGTGTGCTATTTTGATTTACAACTTGAAACTGGCTGAGAAGATCTTTTCCTGTTTTCAAAAATCACAATTTCATAGATAACGCTCTCCTTGGCCCAAATAGAGTAAATTCTTGTAGTGTCCTAGTTCCTAGGACTATAGATAATGTATTTCTTTTTTAAACAAAAAAAATTTTTGGTTATGTTTGATTTTGGTTATATTTGACAGATATCACCAAACATGATCATATCCATATACACCAAAGTCATGAATCTATATTACATATAGCTTTCATTTTTAAAAGAATTGCATATACACTTACTAGCTGTGTGACCCTGGGCAAGTCGCTTAACTCTGATTGCCTTACCAAAAAAAAAAAAAAAAAAAGAATTGAATATATTCAACATGTTCACTTCAAAGCTCTCTTGATTGTCTCTGAACCTCCTGTTCTCTGTTGTTTTTTTTTTTAAATGCTACAATGATCCTCTTTCCTTTATCTTCTTTTTTTTGGGAGAGGGCATCCCCATCATTAGTGTCCCTCTTCCTCCCCAACCCTTCCTGCGATTAAAAAAACAAAACAAAGCAAAACCCAATACCCTCTCTTGTAACAAATATAGATAAGTAAAATAAATCCACACATTAGACATGTCTGAAAATATATATCTCAATCTGCCTGAGTCCCTGGCCTCTTGGTTAGGTTTATGAGTAACATGCTTCATCACCGTTCCTCAGGAATAGAGGTTTGAAGACATATTTCCTAAAAATGAATGTTCTAATCCTTTGCCTACCATCAATCAACCAATCAATAAGCATTTATTTTTAAAACATATTTTATTGACATCTTTTGTTTTTATATCACTTACATTTCCCGACGTGTTCTTCCTTCTTCCTCCAAAAGAATAACAAAGAATTTTAAAAATGAAAAAAAAAACCCACTTTGGCAAAAGTAAACAGATAGAAAAAGTCTAACACAACATGCAGTATTCTACATCTGGTTTTCCACCTCTGTAAAGAAAGAATTGGAGGTGCTTTCTTACATCTCTTTTTGGGGCCAAGCTTGGTCATTATAATTTCTTAGCTTTCAGTTTTGATTCCAACAAGTGTTGTTAAATGCCAACTATTTGCCAGGCTCTGTGCTAGGCATTAATTGGTTGTTGTGCAGTCAGTCTGACTCTTTGTGACCCCATTTTGGGGTTTTCTTTTCTTTTTCTTTCTTTTTTTTTGGTGAGGCAATTGGGGTTAAGTGACTTGCCCAGGGTCACACAGCTACTAAGTGTCAAGTCTCTGGTGTGAGATTGGATTTGAACTCAGGTCCTCCTGACTCCAGAGCCAATGTTCTATATACTGCACCACCTACCTGCCCCATTTGGGGTTTTCTTGACAAAGATGTTTTCTTTTCCAGCTCATTTTACAGATGAGGAAACTGAGGCAAACAGGGTTAAGTGACTTGTCCAGGGTCACTCTATTTGCCTTAATGCAGCTGAGGAATGAATTGAATGTCAACTCTGTTGCATTATTGACCTTAATGGAGCTTTTTGTAGTCCATCTAAAACCTCTGACCTGTTTGATATGAACTGCTGTCTAGCCACACTAGCTTGTACTTACGAAGTTGATTTTTTCAGTTGCAAGTGTGAGACTTTGAGTTTACTTCTATTATATTTCAGTATATTAAACTTGGCCCATCCTTGAAAAATGTAAGTTTGTTCAGGGCAGAGTCTCTCTCCTAGAGGCAACTGGATGATGGTGGAGTAGATAAAGTGCTAGATGAGAAATCAGGAAGATGTGGATTCAGATACTTCCTCAGACACTTCCTCAGGTGACCTTGGGCAAGTCACTTGCCTTCTTTCCCCTTCAGATTCCTCATTTGTAAAATAGGAATAATAATAGTACCCCCCTCACAGGGTTGTCTTGAAGATCAAACAAATTAATAAATGTAAAGTGCTTTGTAAATCTTAATGGTGTAATAAATGCTAGATGTTATTATTAGGTCCTCGCATGTTGTAAGTACTTAATAACTTGCTTGTTGACTTATTGATTCTAAATTGTTAAGGTAATTTTGCTTCTTGTCTTCCATCAGGTTAGTCCTCTTTCCCAGTTTTGTATCATCTACCAATTCCATAAGTATGCCATTTAAAAAGAAATTACTTGCACCCTCACCAAACATATGCCCTCATTCAGAAGGTGGGAAAAGTTTCTGGGTTGTTAGGTTAGGAGTGAAGGTATTATCAGTTCCTAAGAGAGGATACCTGAATGTCAGGTATGCCAAAGCAAAAAACTCTCCCTCGACCCAATTTTTAAAGACCAATTCAGTCATGGGGGAGATATATCGAGGTATCATCTTGAGGGGAAAAGGGCAGAGACCCCAGGACACTTTAAGGTTACTTTTGGGGAGGTCTGCCCAAAATCCATTCGACCCAATTGTAAATTTTATATTTTTTAGCTCCTACCTACTAAGACTTGCTCCCATAGGTTGGGGCTTTGGAAACATAGATTTCTACCTTGAATGGGAACTGACTTAAAGCCACACAGGCAGTAAAGAGCAGAGCCACAATTTGAAATTAGGCCTTCCTACCCCAAATCCAATACTCCCTGTGCTCCAAGACGGAGCATGAATATGGGTTAAACCAAACATACTTTGTTTGGTCTAAAACCAGCTCTGTCTAAGGATGCTGAAATAAACCTCTGTAGTCCAAATTCCAGATGATGCTTTCCATATTCCTGCCTACCCTAGGTGGTCCTGCCCAACACAAAAAGGATCAGCTTTCTTTCTCTCTCTGCTAGGGCAAATGAAGCAATTCCCGGTGTTTGGGCCCTTCTCTGAGAGCACGGCAAAGCAAAAACAAGGACTCACTCCCACTTGGCGCTGAGTACATCGGGATTATGGTCCTGGCTTCATCATAGTGACACCTTAATGGGGCAGCTAAGAGCACAGAGACAGTCTGAGCTTTCTCCTTCCTTCATTAAGCTCTACAGCCTTTTAAAGTTTATGAATCTCTTAAGATATGAGGTCTACTGAGTTCAATTTATTGCCAAGTTATCAGACCAAAACGGCCCAGGGTGGGAGGCTGGTATCCTGCTGGATGGTGAAGCATGACAAGGTTGTCACGCTGCCAGGGATGAAGCCCAAATGGCCCCAAATCAGCCTCTGGCCCAAAGACTGAAGGGGCCCTGAGAGCCTAAGGTTTGGGATTTAGTCTGCTGCGCACTCTCAGTTTTTATGAATTCAATAAAGGATATTTTCCATAGTGTTAGCAGGCAACTTTTAAGCCTCATAGAACATTATACTCCTTATCAACAAGCCCTGCTTCTACTAAACCCTATGAACTCACACAACATAAGTCTTACCACAGTTCCTGGCTTTGTTGCAGGGTGGAAAACTGTCATCAAATAAAAGACAGGGCATTTTTCTTGAGGGTGGTTTTTGCCGGGAGGCAAAACTGGGCTACCAGTACCTGTGCGACTAGGAGATATACAAGGGGCTCTCAGCAAGAAGACCAATCAGCTGGAAAGAAAGGCAGAGGATTCCTATTCTTCCTTCCTGTGCCCAAAGATACCGAAGCCCTAACTAAGGTCAGATACTCAGGGCTTTGCCCCGGAAAACTGAAACTTAGGGGGTGTTGATAGCACTTGAATTCCTTAAACAGGGAAGAAACAACTGAGCTTGGCAAGAATAATTAGTTAAAGGGGGCAGGTAGGTTTCGCAGTGGATAGAGCACTGGCCCTGGATTCAGGAAGACCTGAGTTCAAATCCGGCCTCAGATACATAACACTTACTAGCTGTGTGACTCTGGGTAAGTCACTTGATCCCCATTGCCCAACCAAAAAAAAAAAAAGAATAATTAGTTAATCTAGGAAGCAACCAGATGGTTAGCTTCTCTCATCCTCTTCTCTAGCTCCTTCCTAGTCCAGGCCTACTATACTCTACTCTCTCTCTCACCTGACACTGAGCTGCAATTAGAGCCTTTAGGTCTCCTGGTGTCTTTGACTCTCCCCAAAAGAGTGGTTGGTGTTCCAGTGTCCTCCATGTTCTGATAGCATTTGTCTGAAAAGGTTGATTTGAGAGTGTTTCCAGCTGCTTTTCTTGGTGTTGTTTTGTGAAGCTTGCCAGGCCCCAGGACTGCTAATCATAATGCTGCAGAGATGACAAGGTTGGGAGCTCTTTTGAGTGCAACAGATTCCAACTTATAGGATCAGAGGATCTTTATCTGGAAGGACCTTAGAGCTGCTTAATAAGGATTTGCTAAATTTGGTTTGACCCAAGTTCCAGTTTCGTATTTCCAGCTTCCTCTGGAATAGCTCTGCTTGCTAGTATTCCACTGTAACCTTACCAAGTAAGACATGTGTTATATGTTATTGTTCAGTCTATCAGTCATGTCCGACTCTCTGGGACCCCATGGACCAACTATCCATGGGGTTTTCTTGGCAAAGATACTGGAGTGGTTTACCATTTCCTTCTTCAGTGGACCCTTTTGTCAGGTGATCAGAGGTTAAGTGACTTGCTCAGGGTCATATAGCTAGGAAGTGTCTGAGGCTGGATTTAAACTCAGGTCCTCCTGACTCTAGGGCTAGTGCTCCATCCACTGAGCCACCTAGCTGCTCCTGCTATAGAGTTTTAAAATTAAATACTATAGCAACAAAATTGCTCCACTCATCTATTTCCCTTTCTATACTTCCTTCTGCTCTCCTCAAGATGTTGAAAATTGAACATAGCATCTTCTCTCCCAAATCTTTCCTTCCTCATTAATGGCACCACCAGCTTCCCAAGAACGATTTGTGGTTTAGAGATTTCTGACTCCTTTCTGTCCAATTAGTCACCATAGTCTGACATTTCTTCCCAGAAGGACCTCGTGGATACATCTCTTCCTCTCCATTGCCTCAGACACCATTCTGATCCAGATGCTCGTGACCTCACTGCAGGATTTCTTCAAACACTGCCTTACTGGTCCTCCCCTCCAATCCATCCATTCTGCATCTGCTGCTGATGCCAACTTCATTTTCTGAAATAGTGTTTTCTTTTTGTTACTTCTCCACTTAAGCAATGGTTCTTTATTGCTTTATGTTCACTCAAGGCCCCACCTACCTATCCAGACTTATCTTCTACTACTCCTCCATTCTAGTTAGACCAATCTTCCCACTGACTCTCACACAGACTCTTTCTTACCTCCTTTTATTTGTTCATACATATCCTTTCATTTATACTTTCCTTCCCTATCTTTTTGGACATGCATAGGTTACAGATGGAGAACTGGAAGGGCCCTTTCCAATTCTTACATCTCATCCCAGGCTCAACCTAAGACTTACCTCCTGCAAGAAGGTTTCCATGACTAGCTTCTTATTTTGAATTCACTCAGTATTTAGTAAATGATTCCACACTACTATATGCTAATGTTACTACTACTAATAGCTAACATTTATATAGTGCTTACTATGTGTCAGCCACTGTGCTAAGAACTTTACAATTATTGTGTCATTTGAAATGAGGATCATTTGATCCTCACAACAACCCTGGGAGGTAGGTACTATTATTACTATCCCAATTTTATAGATGAGCAAACTGAGGCAAACAGAGGTTAAGTGACTTACCCAGGGTCACACAGCTAGGAAGTATCTGAAGCTAGATTTGAACTCAAGTCTTTGTGACTGCAGACCTAGGGCTCTATTCACTGCCCCACCTAGCTGCCTTGTAGTTAGTAGACTTCAGTTTTTGAATCTAGCCTAAGACACTGTGTGACCTTGGTCAAGTCACTTAAACTCTCTACTTCAGTTTCCATAATTGTAAAATCAGGACAATAATAACACCTACCTCCCATGGTTGTTGTTAGGATCAAATGAGATAATATTTGTAAAGAGCTTAGCACAGTGCCTGGCACACAGCAGGTACTTAATAAATCCTTGTTTTTTCTTTCTCAGGCTAAGAATTCTTGGACTAGGTAAAATTTGGATAGAGTCAAAAGGCCGCACTTAAGGATCTAGAAGGCCACTTGTGGCCTCAAGGCCGCAGGTTCTCTGCCTCTGGACTAGATGATCCCTAAGGTCCAGCTCTAAATCTATGATTCTAGGATCCATAGACAAGTCTGAAGATGTCGATGTTGTAGGGCTTAGGAAGTCCTGAAAAAAAAAACCAAAACCTCAGCATCTTTTTAGGATATGAATCCTCTCTGGGACTGAAACCTCTGCTCCAGAGGAAAAGTTAACCCTATGCAAATTTTAGGTCCATCTTCAGGTACCAAGGTATAAAAGGGGGTAGGGGTATGGGAAGGGAGAAGATATTTTCCATCACTTAGTAGGGTTAGCCCTACAAGTCCAGTCCTATAGATTTAGGACATTTCTTTCCTAAACTAAATCTGGCAGTTCTGGTGATGGTGACCTGACATCCCACTACCCCTCCCCCCAGCCAGTACCAGAGACAGGAAGACTCCCTAATCCCTCAATTTGTTTATGGGTTTGGGTTCTGCAGGGCCCAGCAGGCCCAGATTTAGAAACTGGGAATGTGCTGCCTTTAGGCCAAAGCAAAGAAACTCCACCCTGGGTCTATCTGTATTTACTGCTCCAGGGGTCAAAATCCAGCCCAGCCAAAGCAGCTAAAACTGACTGTGTGTATGGGTGGAGTGGGCTCTAGCTCCAGCACTTGACCTTGCCCTGGAGGCCAAGGAACAAAGTGTCTCAGGCTCTTCCTTCATCTTTTCCCCTAATAACCTCATTGCTGATTGCTGTGGCTGTCCATCATACCCTTATTTTTTTTTTTTTATACAATTGGGGTTAAGTGACTTGCCCAGAGTCACACAGCTAGTAAGTGTCAAGTGTTTGGTCTGAGGCTGGATTTGAACTGAGGTCCTCCTGACTCCAGGGCCAGTGCTCTAGCCACTGTACCACCTAGCTGCCCTGTCATCATACCCTTATTATTGGAGGTAGCTAGTGGCTCAATGAATAAAGGGCTGGGCCTGCAGTCAGGAATACCTGAGTTCAAAACCAACTCAGATACTCACTAGCTGTGTGACCCTGGGCAAGTCACTTAACTTGTTTGCCTTCATCCACTGGAGAAGGAAATGGCAAACCACTCCAGCATCTTTGCCTAAAAAACCTCAAAAAGAGTTGAAAGAGTCAGACACAACTGAACAATGATAACACCCTTATACCAAAGGGTCCATTTACTGGGAGGAGAGGACCCGGGAGCCAGTTCCTTCCTAGGTTCCAGTCTACAGCCAACCCTAGAAAACTAAGGTTCTATTCTAGCCCTTCTCTTGTCCTTTAGGCCCAAACCCTCTTGGGGGCAAGGTGGTGGTCATGATGAACACATCACTTTCTAGGTTATTAAGACATCTCTGTGGCATGTCCCTAGGACAGAGGTTGGGGAGCTGAGAGAGAAGGGGTCTTTGTTGCTGGTCTAGTAACCAGTTTACAGCTGAGACCCACCTTTCCTTGGGAATCTTGGTTTTGAGCCCTAAGTCTGCCGTTTATCCCTGCATATCAGGACTCGGTCCTTTTAACTTGCCTTGAGGGGCATAAAAGACATCCCTGATTTCTCTAGGTTGTGGCCACATCAGCCATCCTTCTGGCACCACACCTGGATAAAAGAAAATTCTGCAGCTTGGAGGTCAGGTTCCCTTAATAACTAGGAGCCTCCCCCAGAGCAGTGCAAAAGCTGTTGCATTTGTAGTCGGAGGATAATTTTAAATCTCAGTTTTTACTTATCACCGACCTTGAGTTTACCCACATACTTCTTTATTTGTAAAATGAGGGGGTTGTACGATGATGGTCTCTAAAGTCCCTTCTAACTTTAAATCTAGGCATCTATGTGGATAGGCACATAGTTGGTAGTTGGTATTTGTTAATTGATTAAGCTAAAGTTCCTTCAAAGCCAGAGCTTAATCTTCAGGCTGAGCTGGGTGAAATTGAGTTTTTAAATGAGCAGTTTCAGGTTTGTGGGTTTAGAGATTGAAAGAATCTCAGTGGTCTTCTAGTCCAATTCTTTCATTTTGAAACTGAGGCCCAGAGAAATTAAGTGACTTGCCCAAAGTCACACAGATAGAAACAAGTAGAAGAGAGCTGGGTTCAAATCCAGGTTTTATGGCTATACTTCTGCTCCAATGTTGTATGACTCTTTTGCAGTGTCAGAGAAGGAAGGAGTATTCAGTATCCCACTCTCATAGGAATAGCTTGATTGATCAAAAGAATGTTGACCGCTTCTCTGGGTCACCCCACCCTTGTGTCATTGCTTTCTTCTACCCATAATCCACACTATGAATTTAGACATATCCTCTCTTACAGGAAACTGTAAATCTTTATCCATCTATCAGTCCATCTATCTAATTAAAAGATTTGTATTACTCTTTATTCATGCCTGGCCTTAATGGATCCATTCTGCTGTCATCTAAGCGTGGGTTCTTCCTGTCTGAATGTCAACCGAAACCATCCCTGTCCATTGGTTGCATAGCTGAAGGTACCACTACTGAGCTCCAAATGTTGCCTAGTAGACACAGAAGTATTTGTGACAGGAAAGGATAGGACAGGGTCTTGAATAATCATGATGGTTCACACTTACATAACACTTTTAAGGTTTGCAAAGCTCTTTACATTTATCTTATTTGAGCCTCACAACACTCTCATGAAGTTGGTGCTAAAGGTATTTTTATTCCCATTTTACAGATGAAGAAACTGAGGCTTAGACACCGATTTTAAATGCCTATCTTAACCCAAAGTCTAGCAAAAACAGACACAACTTCTCTGAGACCACTGGGCACTGGAAGATGGATACCATGCCTCCCTGCCCAGGAAAGAGCAGGGCAAAAAAGTAAGAAAATTTCCTTTATGGTCTGGCAAATTTGGGTTAGGAACCCAAATTGTCTCCCTTTCTAGGCAACTGATTCTGTATAGTGCCCTCTCTCTTCGTACTAGCTTTCTCTCCACTGGCCCCTGGACTACATCAGAGGGTATACAAGGTGCCCAGTTACTCTGAACTGGCATCTTTAGGGTAGAGAAGGAGCAACTTCTTGGCCCACCTGCTCACCCTTCTAACAATGAAATGAAGCTTGTAAAACCCCACCCATGGGATCTGTGTAGTAGAAAGGAAAAAGGATTGTCTCTGGTACTTATTCCCTGTGTGACTTTGAACAATCACTTCTCTTCTCTGGAACTCAGTTTCCTCATCTGTAAAACAAGAGGGTTGGATTAGATGATTTCTATGGTACCTTCCATATGTAAATTCTACGATCCCTTAACTTGACTGGTGAGCCAGTTAGAGACTGTACGGGCCTGCCCTGAGACATACGACAACAGTGTTCCCTTCCTTCTGCTGCCACCCGCCTTTCCCTACTCAACTGACCCAAAGGTCATGAAAACAGACTCATTGGTACTTGACGCTGTTTATTCTTCCACCACTATCAACTGAAAGGGGGAATAGGTGAGGGGAATCTCAGGTTGTGGAATCAGTCAGAGGCTGGGAGAAGAGGTGCCTCCAGTTGTTTGTTGATAGATGATTAAAGTAGAGGTTCCAGCTGTCGGGGTTGGGCAGGGGGTGGGGCTGTGGATCTCAGAATGTCAGAAGATCAAGATTGGGAAGGTGAAGTCTTTTCAGGACTTGGACCTGTGGGAAATGTGGTACATAGATCACTTGGACAGACAAAGGGATGGAAATATGGAGGGCCAGAGTAGAGACAGACAGACAGAGAGAAACAGAGACAGAGAATGGAGAGACAGAGAGATTGAGAGGGAGAAGAGAAGAGGAAAGGAGAGAAAAGGGCAATGGGAAAGAAGGAGACAGGAGAAGGGAAGAATGGAGGGAGAATGGGGAGAGAGCTATAAAGACACAGAATGAGGAGAGGTAGAGACAGGGACAAAAAGAGGCAGAAAAGATGGAGAGATGGAGAAAGATAGAGACACACAAAGAGAGAAGAAGACAGAAAATGAGGAGAGAGAACAAAAAGACAGAATAGGGAGAGAGAGACTATGGGAATCAGAGACATGAGGAAATGGAGAATGAGAGAGACAGAAAGAGAAGTAGAAATCAAACTAAAGAGAGACAGAGACAGAGAATGGGAAGGGCTTTGAAATTGCAGAGATATTGTCACTTTGCTCCCTTCCTGCCGGGGAGTAAGGAAGCTATGTACAGTAGCTCCCATGAGAGAAGCAGGAAAAAATGGCCTTTGTACTCAACCCTGACCAGGCCGCCCCAGGAAGCTCCCTCCCTTGCATAGTTCCCGTAAATCCCTGAGTTGGCTCATACTCACACCTCGTTTACGCCTTCACATGAATGCATTTTTCTGTTTGGAGCAGAAATAAAATAGGTCAGTGGTGGCGGCGCAGGGCTGGGGTGGGGGGAGGGAGGATAGAAGTGGGGACTCACAAAGACGTCTCCCTTCTGCCCTTTGCCCTATCTGACCTAGAATGTGGGTGGAAAGGGAAAAGGAAAGGGGAGGAAGGAGAAGCTTTCTATAAGGGCAGGAACATAGGTGTTAAAAAGGGCTTTAAACTATATCTTGCAGCAGTCCTTCAGCCTTTGGTGCAGGGGGAAGGAGTCCTAGAGGGAATAGCAGCTTATCCTAGCTAATAACCTTTCTCTTTCTCTTTGCCCTTCTACTATGCCCCCCTTTAAAAATCTTTCTTTCTCTCCTTTCTTTCCTTCTTTCCTTTTTTTCTAATTTTAATTTTTTTTTTCCTTACCAACTTTTGCTGGGAAGAGAATGTTGTTATCAGTGAGTCCCAAAGACTTGACTAGGTTTTTGAAGTCTTCTTTCAGGTCGGGTCTCAGCTCCTCACTTCTCCCTACAGTCAGGAATGAAACCAAGTTTTGGTCCCTGAGCCTTCATCCTAGGGATTTATTTTCTGTACCTGTCCCTCTCTTCTGACACACATTCCAGAGAGTGCCGTTACCTGGAGTTCTGGCTAAGCCCTGACTGGATAACCCCGATGAAATATTCCCAGGGAAGAAAGCAGAGCTCTCAGTGCCAGGGGAGAAGAGCCAGATCTAGGGGTTCTAGGGTGCCAGAGAACTCTAGTGACCAGAAATTTGGGGCTAGCACTCAGGGTTGGGGCTGTGGGGAGAGGGGCAGCTTGGTGATATGAAAAATTCCTGAGGTTGGAAGAGACTTAGAGATCCCCTTAGTGCAACCCTTACCTGAAAAAGGAACCCCTTCTTATAGATATCTGGAACAAGTAGGGATCCAGCCCTTGGAATATCTCCAGTGACTTGATGCTTACCAAGTCAGTCCCCTGAATTTTTGGCCATCTCTAACTGATAGGAAAGACCCCTTTAGAATAAGCTGAAAAATTTGTTATCCTGTTTACACTTTGGGTGCCCTCTGGTGCTGAATGGAGCAAATCTAATCTCTCTTACACATGAAAACTCTGCAGGTATTTGAAGATAATGATCACCGTCCTCTCTCATTCTTCTCTATTCCAGGATAAACAATCTTATCACATGGTTTGGAGTCCCCTGACCTGCCCCTCATCAGCATCCTGGTTGACCTCCTTTCCATGTAAATGGAACATAACATTGCAGAAGTGGTCTGATCAGTGCAGGGCACCATGGGACTATTACCTCCCTTGTTCTGCACACAATACTTCCATTAATGCAGCCTAAGATTTGGATTAACATTTTTGGCTGCATATATCACCCTGTTAGCTCATAGGGAGTTTGCCATCAACTAAAAACTGCAAGATCTTTTTCACACAAACTGTTTGTTGTCACCCATGTTTATGGCTGACACTTATCCCTTACATTTCATCTCATGTTTGGCTTATCCTTCTCTTCTTCTAAGACCTTTTTGCATCATCGCTCTGTGCTAAGGATGAGGGCTCAGCGGCTAGGGCTCAGGAATTTATTCATCTTTTGCTTCCATCACCCAGCCAGGAGTCCTTTTGGAATTTAGGCAGGAGGCCCTGGGATTCCAACCACAGGGGAAATGGAGAGACTGAGTACTCACCGTACAAAGTCATCTTGAAATAGTCAGTGTTATCCACACTCTTCTTAAAGTATACCATAGCGAACTCATTATAGTTGGTTCTCATCACTTTCACTGTATAATCCTGCAATCCATAGCCTACCCATAGGAGTGGGATGTGGGGTAGGAGAAAGAAATGAAAAAGTTAGAAACTTCTCACTCAAAGAAAGTCTACCGTGTCCTGCAAAAAGAGAAACTGGCCCTTCGATCTACCCCCCCTTCCAAGAGGTCAGGATGTGATGCTGGAGATATCATCCCTCCCCTTGCTTGCTGACATGGCACCTCATCACCGTGTCTGGCCAGTCCACATCCCATTTTTGAAGGTTCCCAATGCCTGTCCTTTGGACCCTCCCACTTGAGAAGCCCCCACTTGACTCAGGGGAACCCATGCTCACCTTCAATGTTGGCCAAGGTGAACTGACCCGGCTGACCCTTCGGAACAAAACTCCTCACAAATTTGTCACATCGATTACCCCTGAGAGGAAAGGATGGATGAATGAATGAGTAATAGTGCCACATATAACCTGGGTCTCCAGGTCCTGGACCTACCACTTGTACCTGTTCTCAGAACCTCCTCCACCCATATCTTGGATCACATATAGGGGACCACCTGCACCTGGGCCCTGGGGTGGGAAAAATGGATCCTGGAGCTGGAAGAAGCTTTGGCCCCTCTGCTGGGCTCCTTTGTGACCCCTACCCTGCCTCTGCCCTCCTGCCCCTCTGAACTCTGAAACTTCTCAGGTCCCTTTGAGAAAAGAACAGGTAGTTGGGCTAGTTTTCTCCCTAGGGTTCTGGGGTTCCATCCAAGAAAAACTCCCCAGAGGGAAGTCTAAAGGCTTTTAAGTTTCCCTATTTTAATCCCAGAACCATAACTTTCCTTAATAAATCCCATGCTACCTAAAAGACATGTCTTGATCCTTCCTCCTAAGACTTTATAAGAAGGGGTACAAGTTTCTCACCCTGAAAACTGTTTCCTCAACATAAATGCCCCCTTCCTGTTTGAGGAAACTTCGATAGCCCACAAGAGCAAATAACCTTTTAATGTGGATGGAAAATATTATTGACTTGTGTGTAAAGTATTTTTGTCATTGTGAAACTGTCAGATTGAGATTCAGAAAAACACCCCCAGGGGCACCTGAAATGCCTCTTGTTTCTCCCTTCCCCCATACCTTCAAGCTCTTTTCCTCCATTGAAACTTCTCTGTTTTAGTCTCATCCTAATCTGCTTCTTTCCTTTACCTTGTATATCCCCTCAACACTTATGAAATGAGATTCTCCATCTTCTCTCTCTTCAAAATGTTAAGGACAGTGGGGGGGACCGATTACAAAGCTGTAGCTTGCCAACATCCATTGCCATGCCCCCGTCTTACCTGAGCAAGGTGGAGGTGACCCTATAGCTATTGTCTTCTTGTAGTCTGTAGGTTGTGGTATACATCTTATATTGTTCCTGTTCTGCCCTGGTGAAGGCATTCCCTGCCAGGCCAACAACGTACCATGTCCCTTCAAACTGTAGGAAGGATTGATGATTGGGTATTAGTGGGTGGGAGGGCACAGGATGGAATGGAGACAGAGTACTTAGCCTTCATCCCTCCATAATCTTGGACTTGACTACCCTTCTCTTTCCCTCCTTGACCTTAGAACCAGGAAAATGTCGAAGGGGGAACATAGCTTAGCCCTGAGAATTCTCTATGTCCTTTCTCCATGTCTGGAATGCTCTTCCTTCCCAGGTCCACCTGTTGGTTTCCCTGGCTTTCTTCAAGGCTAAATCACTTCTATAGGCCTTTCTACTCCCCCCCCCACCTTTGTGATTACCTTTCATCTACTTGTCATATCTCTTATATATAACTAGTTATTTACATGTTATAAATTAGAACATGAGCTCCTTGAGAGGAGGGACTATTTTTAACTTTTTTTGGATGTCCCAAGAGTAGGATAGTGGTTGTTTAATATAGATTATCATATGGGTGTCACTCTATAAGAGATCTAGGAGAGTTCCTCAGGACAGGGTTTCTAGGAGAGGTGACACCCTTGGTGATTTGACTAGGCAGGTAAGTAATGGCCTCAGATACCTACTAGCTGTGTGACCCTGGGCAAGTCACTTAACCCTGTTTACCTCAGTTTCCTCATCTGTAAAGTAAGCTGGAGAAGGAAATAGCAAACCACTCCAGTATCTTTGCCAAGAAAACCCCAAATGGAGTCACAAAGAGTTGAACATGACTGGAAAACAACTGAATAGCAGCAACAAATAATTAATGAACTCCTGTGAAGACAGAATCAGTAGCTGGATAGTAGTTTTCTCTTCTAAATTACCTTAGTACTTTCCTTGCATGAAACAACTAGGTGGTGAAGTGGATCGAGTGATGGGCCTGGAGTCAGGAAGACCTGAATTCAAATCTGCCTTCAGATACTGACTAGCTGTGACCCTGGGCAAGTCATTTAATCTCTGTCTGCCTCAGTTTCTTCAACTCTAAAATGGGGATGATAACAATACCATCACAGAATTGTTGTAAGAATCAAATGAGATAATATTTGTAAAAAGCACTTAGCACAGTGCCTGGCATCTAGTAGGCACTATATAAATGCTTATTCCCTTTCCCCCCCTTGTCCTTTTATTATCCTTTTTAATGTATTCTACCTGCTATTGTGACTCTTTCTATGCTTCTCTTATCCGTCTGTCTAGACATGGACTCATTGAGGGCAATACAAAACAACAAACATTGATCTGACACATTCTATGTGCTGAGCACTGGGCGAGGTGCTGGGAAAATATAAAGGTTAGATGAGAAAGGGTCCCCACCCTGGGGATGACACCATCCTAGATAACTATGAATCATAACATTATATGATAAGTGCATTAGAGAATTATAAACCAAAGTGCTCTATGAGTTCTAGGGGACAGGGTTGGGGATGATCATTGCCATCTCTGGAGATCAAGGAAGGTTCCCTGGTGGGTGTGGCATTGGAGTTAGGCTTTAGATGAGGGATAGGAATTCAGCAGATGAAAAGAAAAAGGATTAGGATTAGGAAATAGACTGAGCAAACATATGTAAATATATTACATATGTAAACATATGTAAAAACAAGTGTAGAAAATTACAGTGTAGAAAATTGCCCATTTTTGCTGGAATATTGAATATTTGGACAGGAATCCTAATAATAATAATAATAATAATAATAATAATAGTGATAGGGACTGGACCTGTATTTTCATTAATATAAGGGGCTCCTGGATGAAGACACTCATTTGAAGGGTGGTACCTTCTCTACAACTTAGAGCCTTAGTGAGTTACTGAGTGCCAAGGGATTGAGTGGACTTGCCCAGGGTCACACAGCCAGTATGGATCAGAGGCGAGATTCGAACTCAGATCTTTGTGGCTCTGAGGACAGCTATCTACCCATTAGGCCACACTGCCTCCCAGTGCTGCTGCTGCTGTTTCTGGTAACAAAAATAATAACAACATTCTATGACAGTGTTTTAAGGTTTGCAAAGTATACTTCTCTTGATCCTCAGAACAACCCTGTGAATTAGGTAATACAAGAATTATGAGAAATAAAATTGGGAAAGTAGGATGGTGTTGGGTTGTAGAGAGCCTTGGATGCCCGATTGAGGAACTCAGACTTCACCTGGTAGATAATAGGGAGCCACTGAAGGTTTGGGGGACAGGGACCAGTACTTTATCTCCCACAGAGCTCTAAGCATAGGACGTCGCACAAGTCATTGCTTGGGAATGTTGACTAGAATTACCTACTGGTATTTCATGCCTAGGGTTCTGCCCAATTTCATTCATTCAGTAAATATTTATGGCTGAGTCTAACATTCTAGGTATCACAAAAAAGGAGTTCTCAGAAATGGGGAGGTCTAAGACCAAGGGCTCCCCAAAGTCTCTGAATGTTTCTCCTATCACAGCAGAGATTCTATGGCTATGGGAGCTCTCCCTCATCAGACTAGAAGCTTCCTGAAAGTAGAGACACTCTCTCTACTGTTAGAGACAATATTAAGACTAGAAACCAGATGTTCTAGCTCAGAGGTCATTGCCTTCTGCTATGCGGGTGTCCATCTCCTTTCCTCTCTCTCTGCTCTCCTACCCCCTTCATAAGCCCTTCCCAGGAATCTGACATTCCTTGCTTCTGACTCACTTCAGATTCCATTACAGGGCTCTACTCACCTCCTTTGGTAGGAAGTCAGCCTGCAGAGGGACTCTGGACAGGTCTGGGGCAGGAATCTGGGGCCTGGGCTGGGCCTGGACCTGCAGTATTCCAAGCAGGGCAAGCCCCATCCAGAAGAGGCTCACAGCCATGCTTTTTCGAGGTGGATTGGACTGATGGTGGGCAGGTGATGGGGGACGAGCTCAACAAGGAAGGAAGGCAGGATTGGAGTAAGAGAACTGGTCTGAGGACCCCTATATATGGGCCCAATTTGGCATCCAACCATCCCAGGGAGGATGTTGATTAATTCTTTGCCAAATTCAGGAAGGGTTGGGCAATCTTGGAGACTTCATACAGGAAGACTGGGCAATACTTTGCCCCATTTCTCCAGTCAGGAGTTACGCAAGATGGAGAGGGAAAGGGGGAGGACTTGGGCAGGTAGGGGTTGGGGAGTAGGAAAAAGGCTGTAGAGGGAGATAGGACAACACCCCGCTGCTCTGCCCCTCCACAATTCTTCCCAGACCAGCCCTTCCCCAGCTTCTTCTCCTTCCCTCACCCTACACCAAATCCAGGCTGCTGGGTACTTAAAGATCACATTCTGTCAGGGACAAGGGGGCCTCACAGAACAGAAACTCAACTGAACAGAGAGGTCTGTTCAGAGCAGAGCAGGTAGAGCCAGAAGGAGGAAAGAAAGGACTTGGTATTCATGGCAGGGTCTGTCCAGCTGACAGCACACCTCAGGGTAAGATGAGAGAACTCATATCCTCTCATTCCCAGATGCACAACACAGCTGGGCCACAAATGTTCCCCTTTCCAGGGCCAAGCAGGGAGCGTGACAAGTAGAGGTTCATCAGTGGGGGCTTAAGGCAAAGCTACCATCTGGGGTCTAGAGAGACTTTCCTCCTATTCCCTTTTCCTGTTAAGGAAGGGCCCCAGAGGAAGGATTCAGTGTCAGAAGGAAGAGGGATGGAAAGGCAGTGAGAACTTTAGGTGCCAACAAAGAGGTCAAAAAGGGAGGGACCCCTTCTAATTGAGACCTGGACAGTACCTCTCCCTCCTTCTTTTTCCCTATTCAGACTGTGAGTCCAACCAAGCACAAGCAGATAGATGGATTTGTGGCCAGATTCTAGTTAAGCAGAGAAGGGGGTGGGGCAGAGGGAACAATGAGAAGGTTCTGGGGTAGGGAGAGAGGGGAGGCAGCAGGTAGCCATGTGATGGGGCCATTCTTCAGTAAATACAATGAGGAAGCAGTTTCAGCTGGATATTCACAAAACCTTGGGATGGGGGATGGGGAGTCTGTGAAGAGAAGCATCCAGGCGCCCCCTCCCCTTCCCAAATCCCTAGCTCTTTCCTCCTTGCATGAAACCACTCTTATAGCAAATTCCAATAAAAGGTGCTTCCAGCACCAAACAGTGTATTTGATATAGTGGGTGCTCCATATTAAATGAAATAAGGAATGTAAAAGTACTTTTTTTGTTCATTTGTTTTTTGGTGAGGCAATCGGGGTTGGGTGACTTGCTCAAGGTCACACAGCTAGTACCAGTCAAGTGTCTGAGGCTGGATTTGAACTCAGGTCCTCCTGACTCCAAGGCTGGAGCTCTATCCACTGTGCCACCTAGCTGCCCCTAAAAGTACTTTTTAATAATAATAACTTACAATTAGATTCAATTCCATTTTTAAAAACATAAGTACCTACTATGTGCAAGGCACTGGGGATACAAATACAAAAAGGAAACATCTCCTGCCCTCAAGGAACTTACATTCTATTGAGGGGACTTATTTTCTACTGTGGCCCATATAATTAGTAGTAAGATGAGTAAATACAAAGCAATTTCAAGAGGAAGAGAACGTTAATGTTAAGGGGATTGATGGAAGGAAAGAAACAAGCATTTATTAAGTACCTACTATATTTCATGCATTGTGCTTAACACTTTACAATTATTATCTCACTTGATCCTCACAATAACCCTGGGAGGTAGGTTTTTTTTTTGGAGTCAATTGGAATTAAGTGACTTGCCTAGGGTCATACAGCTAGTAAGTGTCTGAGATTGGATTTGAACTCAGGTCCACCTGACTCCAGGGCTGGTACTCTAGCAACTGTACCACCTAGCTGTCCCAGTATGTACCATTATAATCCCCATTTCCTCAGTTGAGGAAACTGAGGCAGAGAGAGGTTTAGTGCCTTGCTTTCAGTCACATAGCTAGTAAGTATCTGAAGGCTGGATTTGAACTCAGGTCTTCCTGGACTCTAGGTCCAGCCTTTTATCCACTATGCCACCTAGCTACCTCTATGGAATGGGGGGCGGTGTTTGAAGGGGGAGGGAGGAAAGGATCAGCTTGATGAGATCACAGGACTTTTGGTTGGAATATGGCACATGAGGATCACTTCTGCATGGAGGGAAGACCATATATATGCCTTACTAACAAGATATAGGGAATTCCTCCAGTTGGTCACTAGTGACTAGAGGCTATTCCCAATATGATTGGGTACTGAAGGTCAAGAGGATAGACTTGAATAAAGAATCACCTCTTGCTTTGTGGTCCACTATCTTTTTCTTCCTTGGAATTATAGATCAGAGCCTAGCAAAATGGATCTGGGTTCTGAGGGGCAAGGAGGGGATTTCTCTCTCTTCCCCTCCACCCCCCAGAAATATTGTCATTGTTCAGTTGTTTCAGTCCTGTCCAACTTCCCATGACCCCATTTGGGGTTTTCTTGGCAAAGAAAACTGAAGTAGTTTGCCATTTCCTTCTCCAGTTCATTTTACAGATGAGGACACTGAGGCAAATAAGGTTAAGTGACTTGCCCAGGGTCACATTGATAGTAAGTGTCTGAGGCCAGATTTGAACTCATGAAGATGAGTCTTCCTCACTCCAGGCCTGGTACTCCAGCCACTGCGTCACCTACCTGCCCAGAAGTAGTCAGGGACTATTTACAGGAGTGCATGGATGCTCAGGGTAGTGACCTGAGGTTCCTAGACCTCAAATTCCTGGCACCTTCTGCCTGATTGTTTCCTTTTCTGAATACAGGTCAGAGACTAGAGTTCCTGTCTCAATATAGTGGGTGCTTCATACTAAAGTTTCCCTTGCCCAAGCATCCAGGGAACTGATAGACTTCCTACTGAAGTTGATAGCAGAGACAGATAGGTGCTTTGCATATGGTCTGAGAGGAGTTATCCTGGAGTGGATTTTCTCAGCCTTGGAGGTAACTTCCTGGTTGATTTCAAGGTTGGGCATTGGTCTTTGAGAGATTTTCTCAGTAACATGCTTCTTGGAGAAGGAAAAGGATGGCCACTGTGGATCTTAGAGCTGGAGAACTGCATGAAGAAGGTTTGAATTTTGGGGCAGATCCGGACCTAGCCAACTGTTCTCATATTCTCAACTGGTGAACATTTATTAAGTGTCTACTGTACGCTCAGCACTGGCCTAAGCTATTGCCAGGAGTTGCTCTATCCATGCAGGTCCTGTGTGTAAAGGAATGGTTTTTTTTTAGCAACTCCAAAAATGTATTTACCTTCTGGAGGATTCTAATGGGCTGATCAAATACTTTTCTATGCAGGAGATGAGATATAAATTATGACAAACAGTGAGAAAGTGTGAATGACAAAGAGAGTGAATGAAGGAAAGCAGACTTCACAAAGCACTTTCCTCACAACCACTCTGTAAGGTAGATAGTAGGAATATGATTATACCTGTTACAAATGAGGAAACTAATTCTCAGAGAGGAAAAGTGAATTGCCAAGAGTCACACAGGTACTCAGAGGCCAGAACAGAGCAGAGCTGGTATTCAGTTTTAAGCCATTATTATAATCATAAATGTTTGTTGGGTGCATAAATACACAATGATTCAGCAGAAATAAAGAGTATGTTTGGCATAATCAGGCAGGGGATTAGGAACAAAATAGAAATCTTTATGGAAAGGCACGTGGTATATAATGGAAAGATTAGTTGGCAGAAAGTCTGTGGACCTAGGAAATCCTGCATGGCCTTTGGCAAGTCACTCAACTTCTCTAGGCTTTAGTTTTCTCATATTTATGTAGCAAGTGTCTGGACTTACTCTCCTAACTTACGCATGAATGTATAGGTTAGGTTCATGAGTAAAGCTAGGAACACCTCTGAGGGACTGGAGTATATATTTCTAATGTTATTACTTTGAGCTCCCATTCCACTGTGTTCTCACCAATATTAATGAAGGTGATTTGCACTCTGGTTTCATTTAACCAATTAATACAAATTACTTTTAACAAGGGGCGGCTAGGAGGCACAGTGGATAGAGCACCTGCCCTGGAGTCAGGAGGACTCAAATCTGGCCTCAGACACTTGACACTGTGTGACCCTGGGCAAGTCACTTAACCAATTGCCTCACCAAAAAAAAAAAAAAATTAGCTTTAACAAAGGGGTATTTACTGAGAAGATATAGGAAGAAGGAACATTTCCTCTCAATACTTAGGGGGTGCATTCTTCTCTGTATCACTTGGCCCCAGGGAGAGTTGGCTTGATCTTAAAGCATTTGCTACATGGCATCCATGTGACCCAAGTTCACTTCTAAATGCAGTAGAGAGGAGAAATACTTTTTTTTTTTTAAGTGAGGCAATCGGGGTTAAGTGACTTGTCCAAAGTCACACAGCTAATACGTGTCAAGTGTTTGGTCTGAGGCCAGATTTGAACTCAGGTCCTCCTGACTTCAGGGCTGGTTCTCTGTCCACTGCGCCACCTAGCTGCCCCAGAGATATACTTAATATGCAGAATGAGACACACTTTTGGACATGGTCAGTGTGCAAATTTTACCGTTAGTATTTGTTACAAAAATCCCTCCCTTCCTTCCTTCTTTCCTTTTTTTCTTTCTTTTTCTTTCCTCCTTCCTTTCTTTTTCTTTCTTTCTTCCTTTCTTTCTTTTTCTTTCTTCCTTTCTTCCCTTCCTATTTTCTTTCTTTTTTCTTTCTCTTTTTCTATTTCTTTTTTTAAGTGGGTGGGAGGAATTAGGAAGGAGAGAAAAAAGTGCCTGTTAATTAAAAAAAAAATTTTAAAGACTATCAGTGTGAGGGGTTTCAAACTTCCCACCTCAATTAATCAATATAAGGGCATCACTACGTTTTTTAAAGGGTGCAAACAATATTATTCATACCCTCTGATCTCTTTATGAGGTACAAACCTCTTTGATTCATCAAGAGTGAAAAATCATGATTGGCTGGACAAGTGAGCTAACCATGACTCTGGGGGTTTAAATACATGGAAGAATTTAATCAGTGGATCAGTCTAACATCAAAGCAGTGGAATGGTGAAGGACTCTAGGGTCAGGAATGCCTTGATGAAGCAAACCCTTGAGCCTGTGCCAGAGGGTAACAAAGGGTAGGGGGAATGAGCCCCCTAACTTAGCATGTTTTTGGAGTACCTGAGCTGGTAACAGACAATGCATCCAAAGGGCACACTGAGGACAAACATGGACACAGACAGACATAGAAGGATAGTCATCTGAGGGAGAATTTACACCATGGACTCTAGCAAAGCACTGATCCTTGGGGCTCAGCAGAAAGCAATGCCTAAAGTGAAATTCATGATGATTCCATAAAGGGACGTGAGAAGTGCCCCTTTGCCACACAGGTTTCCTCCATGGGTGTCATACTCCTTTTGTGCCAAGAAAATAAGCCAGAGAATGTGTGAGTGCAGGGCAAGAGTGCATCCCCACTTTGGGGGGAATGTTTTTGTGCCAACTATCCTTGTTATATCTGCTTATTAAATACCTTTTGTGAAAGCTAATTGAAGTCTCACTAACTGATGTTAATGGGAAGCAAACTGTTGGGAACTTGTAAGAGACAGCAGTAAAAACATCAGTTACTCAAGGTTACCTCCAGAACCCTGAGAGGAGAAGTAGTCAGCTGCCATTCAAGGACCAATGTGAGTGAAAATTGAGGAAGTGGCCCCACAGGGCAACTAAGTGGTGTAATGGATAGAGTGCTGGGTCTGGAGTCTAGAAAACTCATCTCCCTGAGTTCAAATTTGGCCTCAGACACGTACTAACTGTGTGACCCTGGGCAAGTCACTTTACCCTGTTTGCTTCAGTTTCCTCATCTGTAAAATGAGTTGGACAAGGAAATGGCAAACACTCCAGTATCTTTGCCAAGAAAACCCCAATAGGGTCACAAAAAATTGGACATGACTGAACAGCAACAACCTCACAGGGGTGCTATACCAGGAAGATAATTGCAGAAGATGTATACCTAGAAAAAGTCTATGAAAAACCTGAGCACATCCTCCAAATTAGGAGAACAGTGACTTTGATACTCAATGATTTCAATATAAAGGCAAGAGCAGGGGAGGATTACAAGAAATATGTTGGAGAATAAGGGTTATATTTGAGAAATGAAAGAGACCAAAGGCTCATTGACTGTTCATGCTTATCTATCAATCAATCAATAAACATTTATTAAGTGGCTTCTATGTGTCAGGTACTGAGCTAAGTGCTGGGGATACAAAAAGAAACAAAAGATCATCCTTGCCCTCAGGGAGCTCACAATCTAATGGTGGAGATAATATGCAAACATATATACAAAGCAAGTTACATACAAAATAAATAGGAGATAATTAGTAGAATAGAATTAAGAGGGGTTAGGGAAGGCTTCCTGCCAAAGGTGGGATTTTAGTTGGGACTTAAAGCAGAGAGGTCACCAGTCAGAGTCAGAGGTTCCCAAAGTGGGCAATAGTGCCCCCTGGGAGGTGTTGGAACAATGGGGGAGAGAGGTGGTAGTAGCCTCTGGTATAATTGGTGGGGTGTGGAATAAAAATAAGGGGACAGTGGAAGCATAAGGAAAGACAAGAAGAGAAGAAAATTTTGAAAAACCATTGGTATATGTTTTATCTGTAGTGTAACAGAGTTCAAGTTATAGTGATTACATTATTCTCCAAATAAACACACAAAATCCAAGTTATAACCCATCAGTGGTCAAGTCCACCAACAGGTCTTAACAAGCAAGTGTTGGCAGGTGAGCCTGTCATGGATTGTTGGGAAGTCCAGCATGGCTTGGTAGGAATATGTGGGTGTAATGACTTGTTTAAAATATGATACATGACACAATTTGATGACATGTCATCAAAATTTCAATGCAGGAAAAAACCCCACAAATTTACAATAAATTATTAAATTTAAGATGCGTCATTTAAAAAAATTACATTTTTTTTGAAATGACACAAATTTAAAAAAAAAACTGTTAAAGAGCTAAAGAAAGATTTCCATGGGGGCACTGAGTAATTTTTCTTTTTTTGAAAAGGGGGCAGTGTGAAATGAGGTTTGGATGATGATTTACAGGAGTTCAGAGTCACTGGGATATGAAGATGTATGACCAAGTGTGAGAATATTCATCATTGAGTAGAATACTTTCTTGAACACTTTCTTTTGTTAAAAAAAAATCAATTTTATTTTATTTTCAGTTTTGAATTGTCCTCCCATCACCTCCTCCCCCACTCATTGAGAAGACAAGAAAAAGAAAATCAATTACAAATATAAGTTTGGGCATGGGGAGTAGAGCTGAGAGATAGAATGTTTTGTTCATGGAACAGCCAGGAGGCAAGTGTTACTGGATCAAAGAGTACCTATCAGGGAAAAGGTATAAGAAAACTGGAAAGATTTGAGGGGGGTAGGTTATAAAGTGCATTGAATGCCAAACAGATCACAAAGTGAAGTAGTATAGAGGGAGAAGAGAAGTCCAAGACAGAACCCTCAGGGACACCTATGTATGGTTAGAGGGTGTGATCTGAAGGACGTTCCATCAAAGGATACAGAGGTGGTCAGATGGGGAGGTGGAGAACCAGGAAAGAGTTGTGTCCCAAAAACCTAAATAGAAGAGAGTAGCAAGGAGGAAAGAATAATCAACAGTGTCCCAGGCCTCAGAGAGATCAAGTGGAATAAAGATTGAAAAAGGCCATTGGATATGGCAGCTAAGAAATCATTAGTAAGTTTGGAGAGAACAGTTTCAGTAGAATGATAAGGTTGGAAGCTGTATTGTAAGGGGTTAAGAAGAGGGTGAGAGAAGAGAAAGTGGAGGCACCTATTGTAGATGGCCTTTTTGTTCAGCTACGAAGGACAGATGAGAAATAGGACAATAGTTCAAGGATTGAAGGATCAAGTGAAGATTTTTTTTCAGGTTGGGGAAGACATGGACATGTTTCTAGGCAGTTAGAAATGAACCAGTGGACAGAAAGAGATCAAAAATAATTGAAAGAGTGAGAATGACAAAAAGGACAATCTATTGGAGCAGATAGAATGGGATTGCTTGAACAAGTAGAGAGGTTAGCTTTGATGTGAGATGGGGGTAAAGGAGGAAAAATTAGAAGGCATTTGAATGATAGATCAGGAAGAGGGGAGAAGAGAGAGTTCATGGCAAATAGCTTCAATTTTAAGGGTAAAATATGAGGCAAAGAGCTCGGCTTGGGGCGGGGCAGGGGAGGAAGGGAGACCTTGGGAAGTATGAGGAGGGATAAAAAGGTCTGGGCCCAGGACAGAACCCTGGATAAGTGGAGAGTAAGATAGTGAGTTGATAAGGAAGTATAATAGGATTGTCTAGCGGGAGTACGGGACCAGTTGAGGCTGTATAACATAAATTTGTAGCGGACCCAGTCAGAATAGTGGCATAATTTTCTCCACCTTCATTTAGTACCATATGTGCAGGTTTGAAGGCTTTATACTTGGTTATACCCTTCACAATGATGGGAGTGATTCAGTGCTGAGGCTTGGCTAGGTGTAATAGGTGATATGATAAGGAGGTTAGGGATTCAAGAGAGGAAGACAGTATGGGGTTGAATTGGTTCAGCAAGGGGTGATAGGGAGAGGAAGAGAGAGAGGCTAGTGCAGGAGAAATAGCCTGAGAGAGAATTGAGGGGTCAAGGGATTGAAGACCATGGTCCAGATGAAAAGTAGAGTTTTGTAAGGAAACGCAAGAGGGAGAGGTAGAAAGTCAATAGATTAAGGTTGGATAAGGGGATTTCAGAATTCTTGAACACAGAGGTGGTACATTTTGTGTGTAATGGAAAGATGAAGGATATGAACATCTTTATGTGACTGAGTTGGGGTGGAGGAGTAGCTCATGAGAGGTGAGTCAGTTGAGGAATTGAGTGGGTAGGGTATTTGAGGGAGAACCAATATATATGTTGAAGTCCCCTAGTACAAGGGTAGGAGTTGGGGAGGAGAGAAAAATTGTGAGCCAAGTATCAAACTCTTTGAGGAAGGAAGGAGTCTTTAGAAAAAAGCTACCAGGATTTTGATTGGGTGGTAGATATCAATAGCAGAGTCTTCAAAGGAAGATAGATTACCGAGAGATGGAGGAAGGGGGACAACCTGGAAATGGCAATGGGGAACAAGGAATATTCCAATTCCCCTACCTTGATCAGTGAGCCAAGAAGAAGGTACTAGAAAGGGTAGCCAAGGAGACAGTGTCATCTGGGGGAAGCCAGGTTTCAATAGAGCTGGTAGATGGAAGGAGTGGGAGAGGAACAGATTTAAGCTGAAGGGAAATTTGTTACCAATGGAACAAGCATTCCAGAAAGCCCCATAGAAAGTCTGGGTGAAGTTAGATTGAAACTTTGGGGTGGGAGGGTTAAGGGGGATAGCAATGAGGAACTGGGTGGTAGGGGGTGTGAAATGAGGTTTGGATGATGATTTATAGGAATTCAGAGTCACTGGATGTGAAGATGCATGACCAAATGTGAGAATATTCATCATGGAGTAGAATACTTTCTTGAATACTTTCTTTTGTTAAAAAAATCAATTTTATTTTATTTTCAGTTTTGAATTGTCCTCCCATCACCTCCTCCCCCACTCATTGAGAAGACAAGAAAAAGAAAATCAATTACAAATATAAATAGTTTTTAAAAAGTTTCTACATTAGCCATGTCAAAAAAGGAAGAAGGAAAGAAAGGAGAAAAGAGAAAAGAAAAGAAAATATGTTTCAATCTGCACTCTGGGTCCATAAGCTCTCTATCTGGAGGTAGAGTGCATGTCAATGAAAACTTTCTTCCATAAGAAAGACAGAAGGCACTGGAAATGGCAAGCATAGAACAGTATTACAAAAATATGATGTTGATTATATCATAATTGACAGGAAATGAATAATTACTCATGTGGACAAATCAGCTGAGTGTAGTCAAGCAAACTCTATTGACTAGTCAGACAGCAAGGGTCAAAGTCTAAATCAACTTAAGAGAGAGGCTTAACTGAGAAGAGAGAAGACTGCAAATAACTGCAATAGCTTGAGCCTGACCTCTTGAAAAAAGTTGTCAATGCTGAAAAGTGGGAAATGGAAAAAAGTCAATATTGACCTTATTGTCATTTCCTACAAAAGCCTAACAGAATGTAAAATAATTGCCATAAGACGAAGGTCAAAAGAACACCCCAAACTCCCTGAGACTGCAAACACTGGATCTCTTTGCCAAGCATAGAGAAACCACAGCCAACGGCAACACTGACTGAAAATACAAATTCATCTGCAAAATATTACAGAGGCAGATGGTGGAAATTTACAAATAATATTGCCTTATAATATAGCGAAAAGCAGTGTCAAGGGCGGGGGAAGATTATAGTAGGCTTGGCCTGAAACCCAAATGAACCACATCGTCTCAAGAGCATTCATAAATGAAATTGGCAGAACAGCAAAGAAAGGCAAAATGGAACAAAGTTGTCAATTTTTCTACAATGATTTATTTTTATTAGCAGAAAGAGGAACCATCGGATGTAAACACCAACACCTCAGTCTTTGATGTAGACTGCTGGTATTTAGATTCTTGGCACTTGCTAGGCAATAGAAATGGCATTAAGAAAAGGTGAAGTTGGGAAGAGTAAGTGGATGAGACCCATATCAATATATCAAGGAAATCCATGTTGGAAGTGAGACAATCTTGAAAGCTTTGAGGGATTAATTTGTAAGATGTCTCAGTGAGGGAAAGACACCAAAAGAATGGGGAAAAAAAAATTGAGATAATATTAATATACAAAGAAGGAAGTGGTGAGAACATCAGTAACTACCAACATATATGCCTTTTCATCTTTATAAAATCTTTATGAAAGTGATCTATGTGCACATTAAGGGAGGTCTTAATAAAAATAGAAAAGAACAATCAAAGTTTCACAAATGAGTCTCTACAGCAGACTACATATTTAGTCACACAATTGACTCAGAGATGTATAGATACAAAATCCCATTAAATTGATCATGTGCTCATTGTTATTTATCCCCAGTGATAGGATCACGGTTCCCTGTTTTCCTTCAATAGGGATTCGTTTCCTCAAAAGACAACAAATCTGGAAATTGAATGACCCCTTCCTCAGTTGACACAGCATCCTGATTACCTGAAAAGCACATGAGTCACCACACCCTGCTCTGCTAACCAGACCCATTTCCATGGGTCTACAGACAAAGGGGTCAACTCCAGAGAAGCCACTATACCCTTGCTGCATATCTTGGCTGTGTTAGAGCAAAGTAAAACTCCTTTTGTTAACTATTCAACGACTTATGAATGTCTTGATTTGTCCCAACATCTAGCCTAAACAGTGTGCTGGTGTTTTGGTCTATCTGGTCATTGGAATGAAATGAGATGGTACCATAGTTGACAACATGGTTGAGATGGGCTCCAGATTCATTCAGCCACAGGTGATGTAGGAGCAAAGACAGTGGACGGTGGGAGTGATGAAATGCTTGGAAGTGCAAGATGATAAAGGGGCAAGAGACTTGAGAGAGAAATGTGTAGAGTTGAACTAGTTCACCAAGGGATCAAGATGGTGTAAGGAAGCTAGTATAGTGCAGGGGTGATGGTCTGAGAAAGAACTAAGAGGTCCAGGGATTAGAGGTCACTATGTGGATGAAGAATTAGGTTTGGGGTTGCAGAGGAGAGAGAAAGGTGAAATGACAATAGGTTGTGATCAGATAAAGGAATTTCAGAGTTCATGGATATGGAAGTGATGCATTTGTGGGTAATGGCAAGATTAAGGGTATGACCATCTTTGTTTTGATTGAGGCGGGGGAATAGGTCATGGGAAATAAATAAGATGAGGAACTATGAGGTTAGGATGTTGGACAGACTATCAATATGTATATTGTAGTCCCCTAGTATGACGTTAGGAGTTGAGGAGGGGAGAAAGACTGAGGTAGGCAATGAGTTTAGACTCATTGAGAAAAGGGAGTGTTCTGAAGGTCAGTATAAAACAGCTACAAGAATTTTGATTGGGTGGTGGATATGGAATAAGTGAACCTCAAAGGAGGAGAAGTTACTGAGAGATTGTGGTAGAGAGAGAGCCCAGAAGTGGTGGGGTGTGGGAAGGAAGCAACTATTCCAATGCTACCTTGACCAGTGAGTCAGGGGGAATGTGTAAAAGTGCAACCAATGCTAGAAAGGGTGGCCAAGGAGCCTTCATTATCAAGAGGGAACCAGGTTTCAGTGGGAGCCAGAAAATGGAATGGGAAAGAAGATTTAAGATGAAAGCAAGTTTGTTACCCATTGAGCAGACATGTCAGAGAGCAGTGGAAGGAGTGGGTAGCTTCAGAGTGGGATATTGGGATGACTGGATTGTTGAAGGGAATGGAAATAAGGAATTGGGTAGTAGGAGAATGAGGTTTGAATGATAACCTATGAGTTCAGAATCACTGGAATGGGAAGGTGGAAGAGGAATTCCCTATAGATGGTAAGGTCCTCTAGACACTTCTATATATGGATGATATTCTACTGATTGTATCAAAACTCAGGACATTCCAGGCTCTACTCAATGACATCCGTGATTATTCAAAAGAGGATAACCTAATAATTCATATAGAAAAAAATTGGATGAAAAATGTTTATAGTCCAGACTATGACATGTGTTACCCTCCACCTTCCACCATGGCTGCAGCCCCAACACCTTGTTCTGGAGGTGTAGCCCAAAACTCTTGCAATTCTCACCAGTAATCTTGGATTTTGCTAAATTGGCCCCATGGAAACCAGGGCAAAGGCCAAGCAGCAGGCCAAAGCCTCAGATGCTGCCACTATTTATTGTAGTATTTATGTATGTCTTAACTATTTAACATATGTAAAACCATGCCACTATTTTATTAGTTCCTATCTTTTTTTGATGTGTCACTGATGAAGTTTTTGAGTGTTGTGTCCCTACCTCCGTTTTTCCCCATAAGCTCCGTCATTTTTATTAGTGATGTTGCATAACTGGGTGAGTTTTAGGAAGGGATATGTTGAGTTCTAGCAGAACTAACTGTATATAAAAACATACAAATAGCTATTGCTGATAGATAACAAATTGGGACCAGAAAGGAATAAGAGGAAGAATCATGCTGGATTATATTTGGGAAAATGCATTCTTTTAGTAATCCTAAGCTTTATTTGGGTGTAAAACCTCATTTTCAATACACATATTCTCCTATTTATGCTATATAATTATGAGTCTTAGAAAACAGTCTCTAAGAAATCAAAGTTTTGGATAACTTTAAGAGTTACAGGCAAAATCAGACTGTCAAATATTTCCAATGATGACTTAACCACTGAAGAAGTCATGTAAAGTATATTATTAAAGAAATACGTGATCAGAAAAGGAGATGGGTCAGTCATGTGGTTAGAGTGAGTGAGAATAAAACTCAACTGCTCTATTAGCACCGAGAAAATAGAAAAAGATGTAGAAAGACATGTTAGGTGGGTTTTCCCTAGAGGATCCATGGAAGAAAATGAATAAGACTCTAATGGGATGAGAATGTATAGATGGATTGTCATCTGTACTAATGGAGTGAACCATGGTCCTAATGAATCTTAGATACATTGAAGTATGGAGGTAGCTATGTGGTGCTTTGGGCCTGAAGCCAGGAAGACTTGAATTCAAATTTGAACTCAGACACTTTCTTCCTTAGCTGTGTGACCCAAAACAAGTCACTTAACCTCTGTCTGCCTCAGTTTCCTCATCTGTTAAATGGGGATAATAATAGCACCTTCCTTGCAGGGTTGTTGTGAGGATCAAATGAGAAAAATTTTCTAAAGCACTTAGCAGGGTTCTGGCCCAGAGTAGGCAACTAATAAATGCTTGCTTGTTTCCTTCCTTCCTTCCTTCCTTCTTTCCTTCTTTCCTTCCTTCCTTCCTTCCTCCCTCCCTCCCTCCCTCCCTCTGAAATAAAAGGGTAGCAGTGTGTTATGGTAGAAATAACACTATGTATAATTCTAGAAATGTGAACTCTAGTCCCAAGTCTGCTACCTACCAGCCATGTGATCTTTGCCAAGGAATTTCAAATATGATAACATATGCAAAGCCATTTGCAAACCTTAATGCACTATACGTGTTATTTATTATTGTTATTTCATTTCTCTAGTGCTCACATACCTTATTTATAAAATGAAGCCGTTGCATTCAAATATTTTGAAGGTCCTTTCCAGCTTAATGCCCGTGACCTGACAGTCGGGGTCAGTATTCAGTGATTTGGAATATGCTTCCTACAATTCCACATTGGCCCTGCACCCCTCCCTCACCCATTTGGCAACTTTTTAGAGGAGAAATTTGTTGAAAGTACAAGGCAACAAAGGCTTTG
This sequence comes from Vombatus ursinus, assembly GCF_900497805.2. NCBI lineage: Eukaryota > Metazoa > Chordata > Mammalia > Diprotodontia > Vombatidae > Vombatus > Vombatus ursinus. Next base: position 623,114 of record NW_020940358.1, on the reverse strand, counting down.
CAAACTTGCATCAGAACAAACTGTTTCTTCTTCTGGGAAAGCAAACACTGTTGCCAGCGTGAGACCTTGGTTCCTCCTAGAAAAAGTATCTACAGAGTCCAGCCTGTTTCTCCCCTTGACAAGGGAAAGATGCATGTCAAAATACAGGGCTGGGAGAAATTCAGGGTTTGACTGCTGGCCCTTTGAATACAGAAAGAATAAGGCCTGTGTCTAAAAGATTCAGGCTAAGAAATGGGTTAGGAGAGGGAATAATTTGTTTCTTTCTTTTGTTGCTTTTAAAAAAAAATATGAGGCGCTGTATTTTTCCATCACATTCATTTCTCTCCTTCTTCCCTTCCCAGCAAATCATCCTGTATAATAAACATTTTTAAGAGGGGAAAAAAGCGGTTCATTAAAACCATTCAAGGCTAATGACTTGCATTAGTGTATCTGACATAATGCACCACATTCTGCACTTACCCATAGTTCAATATCTCTGCAAAAATGAGGACATTCACTTAATTTTGCTAATTCTTCCTCCCAGTCAAGATTTATTATTCCCTCCTGACTCTGGACTTTTATACCTTGCCCCTGCATAGATCCTTCCCTCATCCCTCACAGCTTTTCATTTCCTTTTTATGAGTTGTCTTCTCCCATCAGAATCTAAGCCTTGAGGGTAGAACTGTCTTATTTTTGCTTGCAGTTCCAGTATTCTGTACAGAGCCTGGCACATTGTAAGTTCTTAATAAATGTTCTTCCCCCTCTTCCTCTCTCTGTCTCTCTCATTTATCTGTCAGTCTGCCTATTTATCTACCTTTTCATGCATGTTGTTGTAGACTTTGCATGTAAGGAACTGCTCCTTTCATACACATACATTTTGGTAGCTGACAGACATGCATTTGTGTATATAACACTAATAAAATTTGCCTGAGAAGAAATAACTCCTAGATAAAATGTTGAGGAGAGACAGACTCTTCTGAGGACGTGAGAGAGAACTGCCCCTTATATTAAAGGAAATAAATACAAATTATGAGGACCTTTTTAAAGGCCAAGCACTGACCGTAATGCATTGCAGTCCATCTGCTCATTTGCATGTGATTATTTTCAAAACTTTGAAGTATATAGCTGATAAATTATAAATCAAATAACTGTTTGGAGACCATGGGAAGATTATATAAGGACTGTTGGGAGTGTACTGGACAGAAGAGTAGAATTTTTAAGTTTTACACTGTAAATTAAAAATGAATCACTGCTTAGAAGGAAGCCCCAATTCAAAGCATTGAAAATTGGACAGCTGAAGAGAGGTAGGGTAGGAGATGACCACATGAAGAGAGAAGCAAGTAAGGAAGCTAAGCTCAGGAGGAGCCAGAGAAGGAGGAAGAGGTGGTCAGAGAAGTTGTTCATGGAAGACAGCATTTGGGAGGTGATAGCAGCTGACGAAAGCTAGTAGGCAATATCCATAGCTGTTTTTCTGGGAGTTGTACTGGTTGGAAGACAGGTATTGCTTTGCCGAGACCTGATTGGCTGGAGAAAAGCAGGATTGACCTCTCACACTATCTACAGACTGAAAGAGAGGAGACCTCACAGGGGTTTTCCCTGTATTGCCTTTTACTCTCTGGTTTGAGAGGGGAAAATGGGGGTGGAGGGGGCCCGAAGGGAGAAGGGCTTTTCATTTTCTTTGTTGTGAGAAAAGACACAGCTTTACTGAGAGCTAATTGAATAAAACAGAATCCCCTGCTATTTGAAGATCTGTGTCTATAGTTTGGAGCAGCGAGGTGGCACAGTGGATAGAGTGTCAGGCCTAGAGTCAGGAAGACCTGAGTTTAAATCTGGTCTCAGACACTTAGTGGCTGTGTGACCCTAAGCAAGTCACTTAACCCTGTTTGCCTTAATTTCTTTATCTGTAAAATGAGCTAGAGAAGGAAATGGCAAACAATACCAGCATCTTTGCCAAAACACACACACACACACAAAACAAACGAACAAACAAACAAAAACAAATGGGGTCATGAAGAGTCAGATATAATGTCTATAATTTGAGGAGAAACTCCTCAGATCTCCTGAGCAGATCTGAGAGAGCTTAGCAGATTTCTGGCTTAAGGTAACTGTTTGCCACTGAAAGAGTATTATACTTTCTTAGTGCCCTGCCAAGGATGACTGTATGCTAAAAGAGTTTGCCACTACTCCAGCCAACCAAGAGCAGCAGAGAAGTAGTTTTGCCTAGCAGGTGCAGACTGTTCTCTATGAAAGACACCAAGAACATCAAGGACTTTCATCCAGAGTCATGAGTTGCCCCAGATACATGAATTTTCCTGTTCATGTGCCTTTCTGCTAGGCTTCTATAAGTGTTGTGTGTGTGTGTGTGTGTGTGTGTGTGTGTGTGTGTGTGTGCCCATTCTTCCCTGTGGATACTATACATTGGTGGTAGAATGTGACTTAAATTTGTGAATAATCTGATTTTTTATATATTTTGATTAATTCTGCTCTGCCTTTTATTAAATAAGTACTATGACTATTCCTTCTTTTGCCTTCTATTGAGTAAATATGATTTTGGGAGGCCTTATAGCTTAATAAGGAGGCAGCTAGGTGGCTCAGTGGATAGAGCATTGAGCCTGGAGTCAGGAAGACCTGAATTCAAAACTGGCTTCAGACACTAGCTGTGTGGGCAAATCACTTAACCTCTGTTTGCCTTAAAGCACTAGAGAAGGAAATGGCAAACTACTCCAATATCTTTGCCAAGAAAACCCCAAATAGAGTCATGAAAAGTTGGTCTTGACTGAATGAACAACAACAAAAACCTAATAAATGGTGATTGATGTGTATCAATGGGACACACACTAGTAGGGGCTCAAGAGTTATCATGGCAAACAGTATGAGTGAATCTCAGTCCCAGACTAAGCCCTTGGACCCTAAGGGAGAATTTGCATTCAAGTTTTTCCTGATTCTCCTTAATGCTAATACTACCTTCTCTTTGTTATCTCCAATTTATTCTGTATATATCTTGTTAATATATAGTTGTTCTCATGTTGTCTCCCCATAAGAGTGTAAGCTCCTTGAGATCAAGGACTGTCTTTTGCCTTTTTTTGTATCCCTTGCACTTAGCAGAGTGCCCAGCATATAGCAGAAGTTTAAGGAATGCTTATTGACCTTATTACTCCTCTACTCAATAATTTCCAGTGTCACCTTATAACCTCTAGGATCAAATAAAATTCTTTGGCATAAAAAACCCTTCACAACCTAGCTCTGACTTGCCTTTCCAGATTTATTATACATATCACTCTCCTCCATAAACACTTTGGTATAGCCAAATTAGCCTTCTTATTGTTCCTTGTAAATAGTATTCCATCTGCCATCCATATCTGCAGTACATAACTTTCTCACTTCTGCCTTTTAGAATCTCTTGTTTCCTTCTAGGTTTAGCTCAAGTGCCATCTTCTGATCTACCTCAGCTGCCAGTGCCTTTCCTCTCAAATGATCTTCTACATACTTTGTATGCACACATGAGAAGATGGATGATAAGAGGAGCTGGCAGGCTCCATCATGTCCCTATCCCCATTTTGCTATACCAGAGACTATAGGGAACTTTCTCTTGGGTGAAATCTAGGACTCTCTTTGTTGAGCTCCTGTGAGGGACTGTCTGATGTTGGCAACTACCAGGTGGACGCTGTGGCAAGAGTAGGGTAAGATCTGGGTATTTGGAAGTCGAGGCAGGGGCTGTGGTAGGTGGAGTCATGGTGGACTGGGACAGGCTGGGTACGGAGAAGCCCTGAGGCAGTGGGCAGTGCTATGTGAGATAAGCTGGGTGCAAGGAAGTAGCCAGAGCTTGTGCTCCTGAGGCAAGGGGCAGTGCCACGTGGGAGTGGGACGGCAGAGAACGAGTTCCCTTTGCTTAGTCCCCTCCCTATATGCAACGTCAACCCCAGACGCCTCCATCCTGTGACCTTCCTGACTTCCTGGGTCCCTTTGTGTAGCACTGACCCCAGATGCCTCCCTCCTGACTTCCTAGGTCACGTACTCTGTCTATGCACTAATCCCAGACGCCTCCTTCCTGCATCCGGTCCTAGCCTCCTACGTCACTCCCTCTTCCTTGGTGTGCTAAACTCAGACAGCCCCTTCCGGTATCTGACCCTACAATCATTGGCTAGTAAGCAGGCTGGGGAGGAGGGGCTTAGAGGTACTTAAGGAACGAGCGTGGTCAGATCGCGCTCTCTCTTGGCTCCTGCTCTGTTGCTCTGGCCTTGCTGCTTGGGCTTGCTGTGATGGCTTGCTGTGATGGTCTCTGAATAAAGCTCTGGTGTTGGCGCCTCCCGATGGCTCGTCTCTGTGTGTTTATCCGGTTGAGGACCGAAGACTGAGGAGTATGACTCTGGCAGCCTGCTCCTTATAGGAGGAGGGTACGGCGCGGCCGGCATAAGGTCGGCGCGGCCGGTACAAGCTCCCAAAGGAAGAGTTCCTTCACTTTGTATTATCTGGCATATATTCTATTAATTATATTTTTTTCTGATTTTTTTTGTTTTGTTATAGACTTGGATAAATGGGTTTCTTTGCTACCCACCATGCATATTTATTGTGGAAGTTATTATTTGGTGTGAAAGGAGGCCAGCTTTGGATATAGAGCTTGGGATCCTCCTTCTTCCAATAATAAAACAGAAATTTGAAGTTAGCTTGAACCTGAAAACTACATCCCCTAGACTAATGATATTTAGGGGAGCAGATAGACATAATTTCTAGCCTTGTATCCCCTCTCTCTGAGAAGAGCAGAGAGGCCAAGTTTCTGGACCCAGTCTCCTACTTCTACTCCTGGCAGGAATTAAAGTCTTCATTGGAGAAGGGTGGTGGGAGAGGAGACTAGAGATGTCTACTCTGCCACCCCTTGAGGCACACCGTGAGACCCTCACGCTACATTTGAGGAGATAGCCCTTGCTGTACACATAAAAATGGGAAACAACAACAAAACAATTGAAACAAAATATTACAAAATTATAATGACTAAACTTGAACCCAAAGAAGAAATATGAGCACCCCTTTGTTGAAGAGGTTAGAGACTTATGAATGTGCAAGACTACATATAGACCATTGGGCCTGGAGTCTAGAAGACCTGAGTTCAAATCTATCTTCAGACATTTACTAGTTGTGTGACCTGGGGCAAGTCACTTAGCCCCAGTTTGTTTCAGTTTCCTTATCTGTAAAATGGGGATAATAATAGCACCTACCTCTCAGGGTTGTTGTGAGGATCAAATGGGATAATAATTGTAAAGCATTTAGCACAGTACTGGCACATGTTGTTGTTGTTGTGTCGTTCAGTCGTGTCTGACTCTACATGAGCCCGGGGACTTGTACATGGTGTTTTCTTGGGAAAGATACTGGACTGGTTTGCCATTTCCTTCTCCAGTGTGTCCCCATTTTACAGATGAGGAACTGAGGCAAATAGGGATTAAGTGATTTGCCCAGGATCGCACAGCCAACAGTGTCTGAGGTCAGATATGAACTCAGATTTTCCAGTGCTCTATCCACTGTGCCACCTAGCTGACCTTTGCAGTACATAGTAAGTGCTACATAAATGTTAGCTATTATTATCGTTATTACATATCAGACTTTTGAACTTTTTTTTTATTCTTTGTTATAAGAGATGGCTCTTGGGGAGAGGGAGAAAGGAGGAACAGTGGGAAATGTGTATGATTTAAAAACAAAAGAAATAAATAAAATTTTATTTTAAAAAAAGAAAAATATAAATCGAAACAAGTCTGAGGTTTCAGTTTACAACTAGTAAAATCTCGAAGATGAAAATATATCTGGCCACATACACATATACCCACATGCATATTGTCTTCCCCAGCTAGATTATTAGCACCTGGATGGGGCATAGATGGTTTCATTTCTGTATTTGTATTCCCAGTGTCCAGCACAGTGGCCTGGTGCACTGTGGGGGCTTAATGCTTGTGGACTGATTGATGGATAGATACACTATCTAGCCATTCCCCCACTAGTGGACACTCTCTCTTTCCTATGAGTTTGCTACCACAAAAAAGTGCTATAACAAAATTTTGGTATCTATGGGACATTTCTGTTTTTTGATCTCCTTGGGATATATGCCTGGTGATGGGATCTCTGGACCCAGTGGTATGAACATTTTAGTCACTTAAAAAAAAAAATTCCAAATGGCTTTCTAAAAATGGTTGGACCAATTTGCACCTCTACCAATAGTATATTATAGGATTGTAGGTTCATGGGTTATGAGTTGGAAGGGACCTTATAGGTCATCTAATCCAGCCCCTTCATTTTATAGATGAGGAAATTGAGACCTAGAAAGACTAAGAGGATTAAAGGGTCTGTCTTCCTGTAGCCCCTCCTACATTGCCTATTTCAATCTTTTGTCGTTTTTGTCAATTTCCTGGGTATGAACTGAAACTTCAGAGTTGTTTTGATTTACACTTCTATTTTAAAAATAATCTTATTGATATATTTTGTTTTTACAAATATATTTCACAAAGTATTCTTCTCTCCTGCCTCTTCCAGAGAGTCATCCTAACAAAGCATTTTTTAAAGGAATGGGAAAACAGTTTAATAAAACTAATCAACATATCGAAAAAGAAATATGTGGTATTCTCCCATACTGTTTGGCCTCCAGCTCAGTCAAGAGTGGTGCCTTTTTATAATATCTTTTTTGGGGACAAGCTTTGTTATTATAATTTTTGTATCAATCAGTTTTGGTAGTTTCGTTGTTTGTTCTATTTGCATTGCTGTGGTTATTACAAATATCATTTTTCTGCTGCTGCTTTACATAAGTTTATGCTTACTACACTTTACATAAGTTCATGTCAGTTTCCCCATGCTCCTCATCACATTCATCATTTCTTATGGCATAGTAATATTCCATTACATTCATGTACCCACAACTTGGTTTGGTATTTCCCAAACTTAGTCATAAATTTTCCTTCCAGTTTACTTCTACTACAAAAAGTGCTGCTATAAATATTTTTTTGACACATGTTGTTGTTTGGTCCTTTCAGTTTTGTCTGACTCTTCATGACCCCTTTTGGGGTTTTCTTGGTCAAGATACTGGAGTTGGTCTCCCATTTCTTTCTTCTGCTCATTTTATGGATGAGGAAATGGAGGCAAGCAGGGTGAAGTGATTTGCCCCCAGGGTCACACAGCTAGTAAGTGTCTGAGGCCAGATTTGAACTCAGGGGGATGAGTCTTCCTGAATCCAGGCCTGGCACTCTATCCACTGTGTCATCTACTTGCCCCTCTTTTGTATATAGGGCCTTTTTTTTTTGTCATTGATCTCCTTGGGGTATATGTCTAGCAGTAGAATTTCTGAGTCAAAGGGTATTGATATTTTAGCAATTTTATTTACATAATTCTAAATTACTTTCCAGTATCAATCCACAGTTCCACCACCAGTGCCTTAGTATGGCCATTTTTTCTATCACCCCTGCAAACACTGACTATTTCCATCTTTTGTCATTTTTTTTTTTGCCAGTTTATTGGATGTGGGGGTAGCTGGCTGGTGCAGTGGATACAACCCTGGACTCAGCAGGATCTGAGTTCAAATCCATCCAGTTTCAGACACTTACTAGCTATGTGACCCTAGGCAAGTCACTTAACCCCAATTGCCTCCCAAAAAAACCCAGTTTACTGGAGGTGAGGTGAAACCTCAGAGTTGTTTTGACTTCTATTTCTAGTGATTTGGAGCAATCTTTAACATGGTTGTTAATGATTTACAATTCTTTTGAGAATTATTTGTTCATAACCTTTGATCATTTAGCCATTGTGTAATGGTTCTTGGATTTATGAATTTGTGTTGGAGAGGGAGGAATTTTAATGAGTATGAAAATCATTACTCATTCCCTCCCACTTCCTACCACCTCCTTATTTTCCTCTACCCTTAGTCCATGCCTCCTCTCTCTCACCACCTGTCCTACTCTACAAATAGTGGGTAGGTCAGTTGGATCCCCAATTATGAGCTCCCAGTCACTGATACTTCTCCCATTCTGAGCTGAACCCTTTTGCCCAATGCCACACTCACCTTGGAAATGTTATCTGCCCTTGAATTAGGTTTACACTTAGTCTGATGTGCCATGAGATCTCAAACCTTTTAATCTAGGTGGGGAAACCTTTACCTTGGACAGGGACCACTTAGGAAAAAACAAAACAAAACTTTGGCTAGATCAAGGGGGATTTCCCAGTGGTGAGAGAGGTAAGGGATGGATATTGGGAAATATCAGAAGTTGCCAATCCTTTTCTAAAACAGCAGAGATTTCACTAGATTGTAAGCTTCATGAGAGCAGAGACCCTATTATCTCTTTTTTCCCACACCACCCCGCATCTACATAGTGCATAGGCTATAATATAATAACCACTTAAAATGTTTATTTGTTGAATTGAAAGATTACCTTCTCCCTGTCCTGCCTCTGTCTGAGTAGCCCAAGAGGATGGAGGAGATAGATAGTTGCTGTCTCAGTCACAGGGATAATGATGGTACAGTGGATGGAGCACTAAGCATGGAGTCAGGAATTTTGTTGTTGTTCTGTCATTTCAGTTGTGTCTGATTCTTCGTGACCCCATTTTTGGGTTTTCTTGGCAAAGATGCTGGAGTGGTTTGCCATTTCCTTCTCCAGTTCATTTTGCAGATGAGGAAACTAAGGCAATGAGAGGTTAAGTTACTTGCCCAGGATCACACAGCTAGTAAGTATCTGAGGCTGGATCTGAACTCAGGTCTTTCTGGCACTCTCCACTGTACCACCTAGCTACCCTACATCTGGCTCAGACACTTAGCAGCTGTGTGATCCTGTCCAAATAACTTATGGGGATAATAATAACACCTACTTCCCAGGTTTGTTGTGGGAATCAAATGAGATAATAATTGTAAAGTGCTTAATACAATGCCTGGCAGATAGTTAACACTATATAAATGTTACCTATTATTATCAGTTCTCCCCTTCTGCAAACCTTGGGGCAGCTGACAGAATCTAAGACTAAAACCATCAGTTTAGAAACTTTCTATCCAAATTTCTTCTTTGTGTCCTTGAAGAGACCCTAATCTGAAGGGAACTACGGTTTCCATGCCCTTAGGGAGGCTAAAAAGGAAGGCAACATTTTCAAATATAACTAATGTAATAGCAACTGCAATCTTGCAAATTGTAACATGTCTGATGAGGACATACTGTAATGACAGGAGTGTTAATGCTTGATGGCAAATATTGAGAAAGAAGCATTCAGTTGCAAAATGAGTCAGTGTGTGTTTGTCCAACATTGTTGTTCAGGGGAGAAACCAGTTTGAATCTAATGGCTGGTCCCTGTATTTTAGACAGAAACACTCCCTAGATTACTAAGCAGGAAATTAATTCATTGGTCTACCACAATTTTATGGAAATAGACTATTGTAACATAAAACGTCCTTTGATTTATTTGGTTGGTGTTCACCATTGGCCTGGTACACAATGGGAAAAGAGCTGAGTGTAGATTCAGAAGACCTAGGTTCAGATTCTGGCCCTGCTTGGGGGAGGGGGGTATAACCAAGCAGAACAGATGGAACATTTTTAAATACTTCAGTGCAACTATTATGTGTCCTTGGTCTTTTCTTTTCCAGGTTAAACAGCCCCAGTTTCTTCAAATGATCCTCTTGTGTTGTGAAGTCAGGGCGCTTGACCATCCTGGCTGCCCTCCTCTAGACACTTTTCAGCTTATCAATGCCCTTCTTACAATGTGTTGCCTAGAACTGAACACAATACTCTTTATGAGATGAGACAAAGACAGAGTACTACGATATCATCTCCCTATTCCCAGAAGATATGCCTTTAATGCAACTCAAGATTAAGTTAGCATTTTTAGGGCTGCTATATCAAACTAGTGACTCACACAGAGCTTGCAGTCCACTAAAACTGCCACATTTTTATCAGAATAATTGCTTTCTAACTACACTTCTCCCATCTTACACCTGTGAAGTTGATTTTTTGGACTCAAGTCTAAGACTTTGCACTTAGCCCCCATTGAATTCCATCTTCCTGGATTCAGCCCAGTACTCTTGCTTATCTTTTTGGATTCCAACTTTGTCATCCAGTACATCACCTGTCCCTTCCAATTTTGTGTCATCTGCAAATTTGATAAGCATGCCATCTATTCCTTTATGTAAGTCATTGATAACAATGTTGAACAGCACAGGGCCAAGCACAAATTCCCTGGGGCACTGCATGGGAGACCTCCTACAGCATTAACATTAATCCATAAACAATGGCTCTTTGAATCTGTCCAGCCAGTAAATTCTAAATCTATTTTATTGTACAATTTTCTATCTATATCACTGTATTTTCTCCACGAGAATAGTATGAGATATTTTATCAAAAGCTTTGCTAAAATCTAGGTAAATTATATCCACAGTATTCCCCTCCTTGAGTGGTTTAGTAATCCTTTCCCAAAAAAACACAAAAAGGTTAATCTGTTCTTGATGAAGTCATCCTGACTCTTATAATCACCACTTCTCTATCTAGATGTTCAACAACTATCTCTTCAATGATTAGAAGATCTGAGTTGTTTTCCAGCCCTAGAGTTGATGATCTATAGTCTTTTCTCATGAGCAAATTTACTCGCCAAGAGAAAGGGCCTCTGGGGCAGCCACACACCTAGCCCTGCTTCCCTTTTCAGATGTATCTCTTATTATAAATTAATAAAGGGATATCTGGTTTACAAATCAATCTCTTGTGAATTTTACTGTGGCCACTCATTTCCTTGGAGCATTATAATTCCTGAGGGAACTGAAGAAATTGAATTTCTGAACCTGTAAAATTTGAGTATGAGAACCTGGACCCCAGGGGAATTCATCACACAGAGGTGCCATTGGCACAAGATGAACAATCAACTGTCCTTTTAGCTAAAACAGGGTCCCATTTTCTCTTCCCCGCCCCTTAAGAAATTCAGACTCAAGTTCTTGATATTCTGCATTTATTGTCCCCTGAAGGGGGATCCCAAGGTTAACCAGCCCCCGTGGTAAGAGGTTGGATGAGACCAGGATGGCCATACTGAGAAACAGATAAGAGCAGGGACCAGGTGTCTCCAATTCTTTAGCAGTCGATGGGCAAAGATGGAGGTGGGCCTAGTAGAGGGAGCCAAGATGGGCTGTAATCTGTGGAACTTGGGATATCTAGAGAAGGAGCCAGGAATGGGAGAGTGAGATCTAGGAGGTAGGGGCAGGGCTTGGGGTGGGTCTGGGTGCTGGTTTGGCATGGTTCACAGGTGACAGAGGAACAGAAAGAGATTGAGACAAGGAAAAAGATAGACAGACAAATAAGAGATGGGGGGTGGAGAGAGAACTAGAAACAGAGGCAGAAAGAAAGAGACAGGAAGAAGGAGAAGAGAACAGAGAGAGAGTCACAAAGATAAAAATACAGGAGTAGAGGGAATGGGGAGAAGGAAAAAGAGAGAGAATGAGGATAAAGCTGAGGACAGTGATAGGATGATGAGACAGCAAGGGAGAATCAGCAAATACAAATACAGAGAATAGACAAGGAATAACTTGTACTTGTACACATCAGAGATATAGAGAGAAACAGAGAAGAAGAAAAAGAAAGACTTTCAAAGGGAGAAGGTGAAAAGTAGGAAGAAATACAATTGCAGAATAGAGAAGAGAGGAAAAGGGAGAGAGAAGAAAGCAAAGGGAAGAGGACAAGGAGACAGATACTAGGATTCTCCTCCCTGGGAAGACAGAGGCAGGTGCATGGATCTCCCATTATCTCTGTGTCCAGATCAGCCCAAGGCCTCTAGGAAATAGCCTTCCCCTCAGTGTTCCCCTAGGTCCTAGGGCGGGAGGCTCATACTCACATCATACTCAAGTCTCATCATTGATACACTTCTCTGGGGCAGGTGAAGTTTGGGGAGGAAGAGAGAAATAGAAGTTGTCAGTGGAAGGTAGGGACAGCTCCCTGGCCTCCAAAGACATACTTCCTCCCATGCCCACACACATACACACCATCCTAGGCCTTACCCTCTTTGGGAAGGAAGAGAAGGAATTCACCAGTGAGGCCTAATGATTGGGCAAATTCAATGAACTTTTTCTTTGGCTGAGACTTGAGCTCTTTTGTTCTCCCTGTAGCCAAGGGGGCAACAAAGCGTCAGTCCCCGAGGTTTTCTCTGGGGAGTCCAACTCCTGGACCTATTCCTCTCCTCAACACTCACCTGAAACCTTCAGCTCTGTCTTGAGCTCTGGCTGAACCCTGTCCTAAGAGACCTGCTCACATGTGCTTGGCTCCCCAACCAGGGAGAGAAGAATGCAGAAACAGTGCAAGATGCCATGGGGAAAAGAGCCAGAGTTTGAGATTCTAAGATGTGAGTGACATGCCAATGACTAGAACTCGGGGCTAGCACTCAATATGGGAGCTTAGTTCCAGGGGTAGGCATCCTCCTTAAATGTAGTGATGTGAACTCAGTGAGGGGGATAAGGACTTTGTGGAAGAAGGGGGAGGGGTCAAGCAACAAGCATTAATTAAGCACCTGCTATATTTCAGGCACTGTTAAGTAAAAGGGTCAGTCAAAGTAGGGGGCTCAGTAAAAAATGTGGGGGAGACACATTATTATTATCTCTTCTAAGGAATTATAATAATAGTTCTCTCCCTCTCTGTGCACGTATATATATATATATATATATGTAAACATAACTAGATATACATATAGGTATATATATACATATATATACATATACAATAATAATAGCTAGCATTTGCATAGTACTTTAAGGGTTACAAAGCATTTTATATGTTATCTCATTTGATTCTTACAACTCTGTGAGGTAGGTTCTATTATTATCCCTATTTTACAAATGAGGAAACTGAGGCTGTGAGAGGTTATGTGACTTGTCCAATGTCACACAGCACATACCTAAGGTAGGATTTGAACTCAGGTCTTCCTAAGACCAAGTCCCATGCTCCATCCACTCTACTACCTAGCTGCTGTATATAGATACATATATCTACATATATAAGAGCTAGATATACATACATATGCATGTATATATACATATGTATATAAAATATACACATGTAAATATAGTATATATATATACATAATATAATGTGTATTTGTGTGAATCTATATATATATATCTAAGTATGTGCATTTTAAAGTTTATAAATCACTTTCCTCACCAAAACCCAATGAGTAGGTGGTGTATTATTAATCCCATTTTACAGATGGGAAAACTGAGAATTTATGTGATTTGCCTGTGGTCACACTGTTAGTAAAGGGCAACATGATGACTTTGTCTTCTGAAACCACAAGCACTGACGTTTCCACAATGACCTTTCCACCAGGTTGCCCCTGAAAATGGGAGGCAACTGGCTGGTGGGGGCTACAGGCTCATTGAAAGGGAGGGAGCTCAGTACCAGGGACTCAGGGATTCTCTCCTCCTTTCTCATTCCTGCCTCCCAGACAGGAATTCTCTTGGGGTACAGGAAGGAATGGCCACCAGCAGAGGAATTGGAGAAGCAACTAAAGACGTACCATATAGGCTTGCCATGAAGTTCACCTTGCTCTTTTTGATGCTGTGAAAGTATAGTATGGCAAAGTCGTCATAGTTGGTCTTCACCACTCTGAACACGTACTTTGTAACTCCATAGGCTGGTATGGTGGGGGAGGGGTGGAAATGCAGTTAGAGATTCTGTACTCAGGAGTACTGGTCCCCATCTGAGGCCCCAAGTTCACCTCTTCTGGCAATGCTTCATCAGAGGAGGAGGACACTAGAATCCTCAACCCCAACCCAAGGCAGAAGATGCTGTTGGGCACTTTCTCAGTCTTCTGGCAGGATCCCTCCACCTGAGCAACTCATCTGAGTGAGAAGTCCCCACACTTACCTTTCAAGTTGTCCAAGGCAAATTGACCTTGTATACCCTTTGGGACAAAAGTCCTGAATCCAATATCACAGGACTCACCCCTGGAAAAAGGAATGGGATGAGGTATATGTATATGTGGTGGGGTCTCACACTCTGGTTCCCCAGACCCCAGGGCAGACACTTAGGTCTGTTATCAAATCACCAGGTGAGGTATATGCTGGGCCCCAATGTGGGCAAAATGGAGTCCTGGAGCCCAAGGGCCACGGGTGCTTGAAAAGAAGGGGGAAAAGACCCTTCTCCTCCCTCCTAACCTCTTGTCTCCCCCCAAGTGCATCCTCACTTGATCAGATTGGAGATGACTCTGTAGCTGTGGTCTGCTTGTAGCTGGTATATGGTAGCATACATCTTCTTGTGGGCCAGGCTTTCAGTCTTGATGTTTCTCCCTGCCAGGCCGATGACGTACCATTTCCCTTGGAACTGAAGGGAAGGCTGGTGACTGGAGGTCTACATGAGCAGATTGCTTACTCTATATGACTCCTATGCTGCCTTAGCAACCCTTTTCTAGGACCCTAGAGGCAGTACAACCCTAGAGAACAGAGAGCCTAGAAATGGCCTAGTGGTAAGTGGGTAAATGGGGCTAAACTGGAAAGGGGAATTCCTTGGGTTCTATGCTGGGTGGAGGTGGAGGTCTTCTTTACAGCAGGCCAGACATAGAGACCTCTTTGGCACCTAAGACTGTTCCATGCAATTCAACAAACATTGATGAAGTACCTACTATGTACAAGGCACTGCACTAAGAGCTAAGAATATGTGAAAAAAAATACAATGAAGGAAATAAAATGAAAAATAGTATAGTCCCTGCATAGGTCTCAAGGAGTATATAATCTAGTATTAGGAAAAATAATTCAAGATAGAATATGAAAGGGGCAGAGGAGAGGTCTAGACAAAGTGCCCTGAGAAAAGAAGAATGAGAGAAGACATTTAACTGAGTGGGATCAGAGAAGGCTTCCTAAGAATCGGTCTCCTGAGCTAAGCCTGACCATTGTGTGCAGGATTTCTATGGATTGTTGCCATCCTGAGTGACAAGAAAGGCATACTGTGGAACAGAAGAAAGAGCATCAGAAGACCTAGGTTTGAGTCTTTGCATTGTAACTTACTACTTGCATGATCTTGGGTAAGTCCCTTGGCTTTTCTGGTCCTCAGTTTCCTCCTCTTTAAAAATGAGGAGCTGGAAAAGATGGTCTCTGAGGTCAATCAATCAACAAACATTTAATGAGCACCTATCACATGCTAGGCACTGTGCTACACATGCTAGGGCTACAAAGACAAAGGTGAAATGGTTCCTGCCCTCCAGGAATTTAAGTTCTAAGATGTATACGTGTAAGTATGGATGAAACATAGACAAAGTAGATAAAAGGTCAGTTAGGAATTTCTTCTAGCTTATGGCCTTCCGGGTCCTATGCCTGCCCTGAACAATCAATACTCATGCAAAGGCTCCAGGAGAGTGAAGACCAAGTCCCCCCCCTCCAATCAGTAGCTTCCTCAGGGCTGGGATATCAGCACCATCAGATAAAGACATAACTGGACCAGAACTTTGGTCTTCTGACTCATAGTTTAGCTTTCTTTCCTTATACCACATCACCTTATTCTTTTCATATATCTTTATCTCCTCTATCCTTTCCCTGCTCCTTAAGCTCTCTAACAGGAATTTGACATACAATCCCACCCCACCTCCTTCATATCATGATTATAGTTCTAGTGGACTCCACTTACCTTCTTTGCTTGGAAATCAGACTGCGGAGGAACTTTTGACAGGGTTGGTGCAGAATCCTGGAAATGATTCTTTAAGGTCCCAAGCAGGATCACCCCTGTCCACAATGGACTAAGAGACATTTTTCTTCTGGTTGACTGGATCACTGGAGAGATCCTGGGAGGGCTGGACCTGATCAGGTAGAGAAGGAGGTAAATGAAAGAGTCATCCTTTTATGGGCCCAGCTTGGTGCCTAACCACTAGTCAGTTTATTCATTCACTGCCACATTTAGCAAGGTTTTTCTCCTTGTACTGCCAATGTTTTGCCCCCTTTCTCCTCTTGGTTGGGATTTCAAAAGATGGAAAAGGAGAGAAGGTGAGCAAGAAGGTTCTTTTGGTAGAGAGAGGAGGCAGAAGAAAGAGACTGAGAAGAATACCCCATGCTGTTTTCTTTCCTAGCTCCTCCTATTTTTGTGTCCCTGAAAAACAGGATAGGTCTGGGTACTCCATTTACCCATTCATTCATTCGAGGAAGTATAAAATGAGCACCCACCACATATATGACCCTATGCTAGAAGCTAGCTAAAGAAGGCTGGGGAAACCAAGGGTCCAGCCCTGGACCCTAGGGTCTCTACCTCTGTTCTATTGCTGTCCTCTTCAGGGGAGAGGCCAGGTGATTCCCTTCTACTCAAGTAGTTGGGCAGAATCCATCCATTATCAGGTGTTTGATGAGGACCTGAGGCTTACCTGTCCCTGCCAAAAGTAGGATGGGTTCTTTTTCATAGCCAAAGGGAAGAGTGTAGGTGTACAGCAATGGGGAGGCTGGCAGGGTAAGGGAACCACCTTCTTTCACCCGCTTATCAAGAATGTGGTGTCCCTAGCATGGAATGTCCTGTGTTCTGGTCTCCAAGCCACAGGGACAGGATCACTATGAATGTTTTTTGAAGAGAAAAGGACAGGTCTCCTGCTCTATTGAAAAGCCTTTAGACTCCTGGCATAGGGAGAGATGGGGTCTTCTGAACAGCAATTCCAGCCTAAAGGGATAGGGCCAAAGAAGTACAGAGAGTACTTGGCATTCCAGCTGACAGGACACCCCCTAGGCAAGATAAGAGAACTCACAGCCACTCAGTTCCAGCTGGTCCACATGAGAGGCTTGGTCTAAATGATCTGTAAGGTCTCCTTCAGTTCTAAACCATGTGTCCTGCCCCTATGCTCACAGCCCCACAGGGGATGTGGCATGTGGACCTCAGATGAGGAGGTGGGGGTGGGGTCCTTAGTCATTGCTGCACCTTCAGCTCTAGAAACCTCTTATGAGCAGTGCCCTCAGTCTTGCTCAGGAAGGGCCCAGGAGGAAAAAGGCCTGGAGATGGGTATGACTGTGAGAGTTCAAAGCAGCTCTAACCTCATTGCATGATCCCTACTGTTAGCCTTAGCAAGAGTACGGTCAGTAGGAAGGATTGAAGCCAGATTCCGACCTGGCTGGGTGGGGAGGGGGCAGCAGATGGACTCCAGATGTAGCCACTCTGTAGATAAACATGATGACAGAGCAGTTTTTGCTGGAATTTCACAAAGGTTGGAGAAAAGGTGAAGAGGATGGAATTTCTGATCACTACCACCACTCATCAGACCCCAAATAGGGTCCACTTGGCAGATGCAGCAAAGTTTAACTATAGAGTAGAATTATCACATAGACCAGAGATTCTTAAACTGATATCTATGGACTTTTTTATATTTATACTATTTTGCTTACTTTTCTCTTTTGCTTTACTTTGAATTTATTTTTAATTAAATTTTATTTTTGTCAATTAACAAGCATCTTCTGTTACTCTCTATATCTCTCTCTGTCTCTTTTTGTGTGTCTCTCTCTGTCTGTCTGTTTCCCTGTCTGTCTGTCTGTCTGTCTCTCACACCACCCTCCTCACGGGGGAGAGTGGGGAAGGAAACACCCTTCAATGAACACACATTTCCATCTTGACCATATCCAAAAATTCATGTCTCACCTCGTATTTCTAGTCCATCACTTCTCTGTTAGGGGGTGGGTGGCATTCTAAATCATCAGTTCTCAAAAGTCATGGCTGGTCATTGTTTTTATCATTGTTTTTAAGTCTTTCAAAGTTGTTGTTTTATACACACACACACACACACACACAATAATGTTGTTGTTATGGTATAAATTGTTCTCCTGGTTCTTCTCACTTTACTCTGTAACTATTTCAAATGAGAGGATGTCAGCTCCCCTCATCCCTTCCTTGTGCTTTCTAATTTTGTGGGATAACCATTTTTTTCCTCCACTTTTCTTCCCTTTATTTTCCTAGCCTTCTCTGCCCCACCTTTCCTTTTTCCTTTTAAGATAATCAAAACATATAAAAAACACTACCAGGTCCTCCATCTCATTTGAATTTCTCTGTGACCCCAGTTGACATTAAAGTTGTGAAGGGACACTTGTATCATCCCTCTCCTCCATTAGAAAGTAAACACTTCATCCTTATAAAGTCTTTTCTGATTACCTACTAGTATTTACCTTTATATGTTTCTTTTTATTCTTATATTTGTACTTCAAAATTTCTAATAAGCTCAAGTCATTTCATCAACAGCATTTGGAAGTCTTCTATTTTTATCTCTCTTTTGCTTTTTAGAATATTATATTCCATACTCTCTCCTTTACAGTGGTAAACTGCCAAATCTTCTGTAATCCTATGGTTCCTCAGTACTTAAACTCTTTCTTTCTGACTGATTGAAGTATTTTCTCTTTGATCTGGAAGCTCTGAATTTTGGCTATGACATTCCCAGGAATTTTCATTTTGGGATTTCCTTCAAGTTGGTGGATTCTTTCTATTTTCACTTTACTCTTTAGTTCTAAGAGATATGGGCAGTTTTCATTTATGATTTCTTGATATCCAGGCCTTTTTTTTGTTTTGTTTTGTTTTGACTTTCAGGTAGGCCGATGATTCTTTAATAATCTCTCCTTGATCTGTTTGCTAGTTCAGTTGTTTTTGATATTTGATAACTTTCATTTTCTTCTATTTCTCAGTCTTCTAACTTCGTTTTTCACATTTCCTGTTGTCTCATAGAATTATTAACTTTTTGTTGTCTGTTCTAATTTTTAGGGAGCCTATTACTTGGGTAAAGTTTTATAACTCTTATGCCAAGACATTCATTCTCTTTCCAAGATTCACCTCTATAGCTTTCGTTTCTTTGCTTTCATTTTATTTATAATACCATTTATACTTATTTTAAAATTCTTACCTTATTTCTTCCAGGGATTCTAACTGATCTTGTGGGCAAACTATGTTTTTCTTTGAGGTTTTACTTATAGGCAGTGTTTTGGAATTATTCTCCTCTTCTGGGTTTGCTTGGGCACCCCTAGTATAATAGCTCCATATTCTTTTTGGTTTAGTCTTTTTTCTAGTGATCTGCTTTGGGCAACCTAGCATTGCTGGACTATCTTGGGGTTCTTTTGGGGCTGGGTTTGTGGTCCTGGTGCCACTGAGAAACACCCCTGCCCTGCTTCCCTAGGTGGTGACTGAGTCTGTGATCTGCTCTGCCTGATCCTAGGCTGGGTCCATCAGGCACTGAGTCCATATTTTAAGCTCCAGTGGCAGCTGGTCTGGCCTGGGGCTAAGCCTAAGGTCAGTTCTGTGAATCTGTGTGCTGGAGGACTACCTAGGAGCTCTGGACATGAAATTTGAGCTCCTGACCCTCTGGGAGACCCTTCACTTTTGAGCTTGAGCCTGTGGCTGAGTGATTAGCTCTGGGTACCCCCAGCCGCTGGTCTAGCTTAGTCTGGGCATTGAGTCTGGGATCCCAGTCCACTCCTGTTCCAGAGATCCTGCCCTGGCCACTTGCCTGTAGGTTGAATTTACAACCTTGGGCTGGAAAGATCACCCATTGTCCTTCAATTTCCTAGTCAAGACTTGGGCATCATTGTAGTGGTGGGAGGAGTTGGGGGCTGGACTACTTTCTCCTATTCTGCCATCTTGTGTGATTTCAAAAGCAGAGAAAACTATATTTTAATATAATTAGTTTTGTTGGTAATCCTATGTATTTTGTTTCATGCATTTAAAAACAGTATTCTGAGAGGGGGTCTTTAAGCTTTACCAGATTGCCATGATACAGAAAAGGTTAAGAACTCCTAATTTAGACCAGTTCCTTCATTTTGCAGATGAGGAAGCAGAGGCCTAGAGAAGGTTAAGTGACTTGTCCAAGTCTGAGAGAGTAAAAATAATTTGGCACGAGGCCAGAAGCTCTAAATTATGAGGGTGTCAAAAGAAAGAAGCTGACAAGCTAGTTTTCATAGCTGGAAAGAAAGCTGTAACCAGGAGCCACTCCACAGAGATTCATAGTGTAAGGACCTCAGGGAACTCTAGCCCAATCCCTTCATTTTATAGATGAGGAAACTGAGGCCGCAAAGAAGAGATTTGCACCAGGTCACATAGTCAGCTGGAAGGGGAGCCAGGACAGAACCCATGTCTCCTCACTCCTGGCCCAGGCCTCTCTGTCCACCATGCCACCCTGCTTCTTCATTCAATAGCTCATCCTGGACAGAAATTGGTCTGTGGCCCTCCTCTTCCCTCCCTGGTACACAGCTATCTCCTCCTCCAACATCTCTTTCCCTTGGGTAACTCAGCCTTCTCAACCTCATGCCAGTCTCTGCTCTAGATCCTCTGACATCTTATGCTTTTCTCAAGGTCTCAGGGCCAGGGCCATTATGGGAAGGCATACATTAAATCAGGAACAAACTATTTCTTCTTGGGCTGAATAAATACTATTGTCACTGTGAGACCTTGATCCTTCTTCCCAAAGCATCCTTAGACAAAAAGAGTCCTGTGGGCAGACAAATAGGCTCCCACTAGGCAATGGTTTTTTTTTTCCTTTTCTTTTCAACAAATGGCTGAGATATATGCCAAAATAGTGTGTGTGTGTGTGTGTGTGTGTGTGTGTGTGTGTGTGTTTCTACTTTGTGGCCTTGGCTCATTGTTTGGCAGTGACCAGAGATGATGAGTCAGAAAGACAATAGCCTAAGAGGGTTATAGAGTCTACAAGATGTTGGACATGAATTCTAAGGCTGATTCTGTAAGCGAGAAATGAGACCGTAGAAAAGAAATCATCAGATTGTTCAGGAACAATTTTAATGAAAAAACAAATCACCTTCTTACACTCCAGTCTCACGAGTCCTTAGGTGCCTTTGTGGACTTGGGAAATGCCTTCAGACATTGGGCAGGCCAAAGAGGCTGGAATTGGAGTCACCTGGAAATCAAGGTCCCTGCTAGGATCAGGGGTCAGCAAAATCAGAAGTGATTGGAATTAGGGTCATTGGGTTAGAGGATTGGGGAAATAGTGGGGTCAAAAGTCCAGAGAAACCACCAGTTCTGGACTCTTGGGAACCAGGCCCTGATCTCTGAATGGATAGCAGTCATGATGAGGCCCTGTAAGCAGCTGACAAGCCCTCCACCCTCTCACTGAAGAGTGCACTGTGCCAGGCCCCGGCCTCTCCATCCCGACTCAGCTTTTCACTTCTGCAACAGAGAAGACAGACGGGGCACTGTAGGCAATTGTAGCCTTTGCTCTCCCCTTCCCCCCCAACCCTGGTTCCCCAACCAGTGAACTCATAGTACTAACAGCTCACATTTATATAATGCTATGGTATGTACCAAGCACATTCTTCATCTCAACCTTGTGAATTAAGGAGTAAAAGTATTGCCCCATCTTACAGATGAGGAAACTGGAAGCTTTCTGGTCAAGATGGAAGAATCAAAGGTTCAAATCAGAGGCTCTCTACTCATATACCTCTCAAAAAAAAAAAATAAAAGAGAGAAATAGAAAGAGATGAATAGCTTTTTAAAAAATCACACAAGAAAATAAAAATCAGCCAAAATAGAGGAGAGACATGGAGAACATTGATACAATGGGGAAAAAATAATGAAGAGGTGAAATAGCAAAAGTGCTAGAAGCAACACAGATGAAAAAAGAAACAATACAAGTTATCCCCAAAGACTGCCTCAGTTTGGAAAAATGACACGTTTAATTTGGGCATGAATTAACACTGTTATGAAAATCACAACAGCTCAGAGAAAATTTAAAAAAAATCAGTGGGAACTAAGGCTAGAATTAATTTTTTTTTTAAGATCATGAAGAAGTAATAATAATTGTTAAAAACCCAATGAAGAAATTACAACAGGAAAACCTCAAAAAACCAAATAAAGCAATGAGCAAAAGACTTACTGTAGCAAAAGGCAGGACTATAGAGCAACATGGTCTAAAGTAGAAAAATAAGGTCAGAAAATGATTCAATTACTGAAAGAATAGGAAAATATAGCCTCAAGTGACAGCCCTGGAAGCTAGGTCAAAACACAGCAGCAACCACAAATTTAGGAAAACAAAAGAATATGAACACCATATTTCAGGAAATTGTTCAAGAAAACTTTCCAAAATTAACAAAAATAAGTAGCAATCTACAGACAGAAAGAATTCATGGAGCCCACTGAGGAAACTGAGGCTCAGGGAGGTTTAGTGATATATACTCAAGGTCGCACAGCCAGCATCTGAGCTCAGACTCAGGTCTCTCAATTCCAAACTTTGAGCTTTTTCTAGTAAAACACATTGACATTGTTGGGCTCCTAGAAAACGAAAGGCTGAAAGTCCCTAAGGACATACAAGAAGTATTAAATGGGACTGTGTGTTTTGGGTGGAGGGAGAAGCTGACCATGAAGTGCCCATTCTCCTGGGCTGGGGATGATCCAAGACCCCTTTTCTGTATGCTCCTCTGTAGAAAGCCCAGAAGACAAGCCCCTCTCTGTTCCCTATTCCCTATTCCCACCCCCAACCCAAGGTTACACTCACCATCCAGGATCTGGAAGTCACAGGAGGAGTCGCAAAACCCTGTGGGCATAGAGGTTAAGGGTCAGGGCATCAGAGTAGGCACAGAGGGTACTATGGGACTAGGAGCACCCATCAAAAATCTTTACAGTCTCAATCTCTGTCCAAATAGAGGGAAGGAGAGAGTGGAAGGGAGATGGTCAAGTTAGAATCACCAGTTGTCCACTCAGTCAGAGGCTCATAGAGTTTAGAGCTGGAAGGGATCTTAAGAGATAATCCTGAATTCATTTTACAGCTGAGGAAACTGGAGCTTAAAGAGGTTGTGATTCTACATGACCGAGATACAAAGGGAGATATCATAAGTAAACTAGAAGAGCATGGAACACATTACCTATCAGATTTATGGATAAGAGAGGTTATGAATAAACAAGAGACAGAGAGCATTATGGAATATAAAATGGATAATTTTGATTACCTTAAATTAAAAAGGTTTTGTACAAATAAAACCATGTGGCTAAGATTAGAAGGAAAGCAGAAAATTTTATAGCCAGTTTCTCAGATAAAGGCCTTATATCTCAAATATATAGAGAACTGAGTGAAATTTATGAGTCATTCCCCAAATGATAAATGGTCAAAGCATATGAACAGGCAGTTTTTGGAAGAAGAAATCAAAGCAATTACAATCACATGAAAAAGTGCTCTAAATCATTATTGATTAGAGAAATGCAAATTAAAACAACTGTAAGGCACCATCTCACCCCTATCAGATTGGCCAAAATGATAGAAAGGAAACATGCCAGATATTGAAGAGCTTGTGGAAAAATTGGGATGCTAATACACTGGTGGAATTGTGAATTGATCCTACCATTCTGAAGACCACTTTGGAATTACGCCCAAAGAGTTATTAAACTGAATATACCCTTTAGCCCAGCAATACCACTATTAGGCCTGTTCCTCAAGGTGAAAAAGGGAAGGAACTAATATGTTCTAAAATATTTATAGCAGTTCTCTTTGTGTTGGCTAAGAACTGGAAAGCAAAGGGATAACCATCAATTAGGGAATGGCTAATCAAGTTGTGGTATATGATTGTGATGGAATACTACTATGCTATAAGAAATGACAAACAGGTTGGTTTTAGGAAAACACAGACAGTCTTGCATGAAATATTGCAGAGTGAAATGAGCAGACCCAACAGAACATTGTATACAGTAATAGCAATAGTTTTTGAAGAGTAATGGTGAATGACTAAGATATTTTGAGTAATATGACCATTCAAATTAACTACAAATGTCTTATGAAGGAAAACTCCATCTACCTCCAGAGAAAGAACTGATAATATGGAAGTATATATTGTATGGTTCCACATATATTTTTATAGCAAATGTTGGCCTTCTCTAATGGGGGATTGGGAGGAAGGGAGGGAGATAACTCGGAACTCAAACTGTAACAAAAATAAATAAATAAACTTTTTTAAAAAGAGAGAGGTTGTGATTTGTTCAGTGTTAGATAGAGTCTCAGAAGGGGATAAGGACATGGGCAGTGGAAGGCTCCTTTGAGGTACCTTGCAACTCTGAGGTTCTGTGAGTCTCTGGCCTGGGAAAGCCTGGGGTATAGGAGACTGGTTCCAAGAGCCAAGCAAGAGGAGGGTAACCTGGGTGGGAAAACTCACCATAGGTGGGGAAATAAAAGGTGAAGTCTTCACTTAGTGTGGCATCGGTGACACGTTGCTCATACTTGTTCAAGATGTCATCACTAACGGGGAAGGACCGAGCTGCAGGGGGAGAAATGAAGTAGTGCTAGGAATGGGTCTCTGGAAGCTACTTGGTCAGGCAAATCAGAGTTGATTCTTTTTCTGTGTCTATGTCAAAGGCTAGGGACAGGGATGGGAGGTGCATGAGTCTCAGCTCTTGGCTCTTTTTCTCTTTCTCCACCATCCTCAGTGCAGCTCTCTGTCCCACCCCCAACTCCAATGCCCTCCTTACCATAGAGCTTTATGGAGAATTGCTGGTCCCTCTGATAGTACAAGATGGCATATTGGTGGTAATCTGTGTCCCCCACTACCACTTCCACACCATGGCTGCGTCTTCGTCGGCCTAGGAACAGATACTGTCATCTCACCTTGGATCTGATGCCTTAAAGAAGGAAACTGAGTACCTGTCCCAGGGCTGCTCTGGGGTGCTTCCTCTCCCATGCTACCAATTCTTTACCATCCTGACCTACTCAATGTGTAGCGTGCTTCTCCTAGAATTCCAAGCACCTACCGCCATCTCTTTCCCCTCCCATTACTTCCTCCCTGCTAGGACTCATTGCGGTTGAATCAGGACCTAGGACTTCTTAATTCTGGGCCTCTCATCACTGTTGCTCCCCATAGTGTTGAGTTTTGCCTCCTCCCCCAATGCCCACTCTTACCTTGGAGATGATATCTGCCCTGGAGCTTGGGCTCATACTTTTGTTTGATTTGCCAACAGATTCCATCCCTAAAGAGCAGATACATTAGGATTCCAGAGACAGGGAAGGCAACCTGTCACCCTGGGCTGAGGGTTAGTCAAGAAATAACTTAGGTTAAATATTAAGGAGCACTGAAGCAAAGGATATCAAAGGAGACTGGAATGGGATACAGAGGAAGACTGAGAATTTTCTGTAACCTTGGGCAGATAACTTAACCTCTCTGAGCCTTAGTTTCCTCATCTGTAAAATGGGGATAATAATAGCACCTACTTCAAATGGTTGTTATTAGGATCAAATGAAAAGTTTATGTTAATATGTAAAGTCCTTTTCAAATCTTAAAGTTCTAACTATTATTATGATCATGGTATAGAGGTGATCTTGGGTTCTTGGAGGTTATACCAGTGGAATGTAACTTCTGGTTTCAAAAAGTTTGTGGAGGCTCTTTTGGGTTGGCTGCTGGGAGGTTTGATTTTTTGGCCACAGAATCTCTTGAAGACTTATCTCCTAAGGCATATGGAAGTTTTGATCTCCTCTAGCAGAAAGAGTACCCACATTGGTAAAATCTTGGATCTCTGAAGTATTGGAGTAATAATAATAATAACAATACATTTATTACCTATTGGACACTGAGCAAGACATGACTTGATGGCTAGAATTATCCATCAAAAGCTCTCTCTCTTTCATGGATTGGGAGATGATGAATCTCCAGACTATAAATACAGAGTTTAAAATATTCTGGAGGACTCAACCAATGAATCCAACTAAAGCTGGATCGTTATCGTAGACTGAAATGTTGCCCACAGGTGCCTAGACAGAACACTGATTCATAAAAACTCAAGAACTATGTTTTTAATAGATGCTACCAGGGGCATGTGGCAGGAGGGTCGATTTTAAAATTTTTAGCACGAGTATCTGCAGCTTAGAATTTGGCAAACACAAACACTACAAATCAGGACTTGAATTACCATCTTCTTGATTCTCTAGAATCTAGACTTAAGAAAATGATGGTAGAAAAGTTAGTCATTCAGTCTAAATGTAAAAATGTGTCCTGCACCTTTAACAGCTGGAGAGCTGGCTGTTAAAAATATACCAGCACACCCTAAATTCATGATTTCTTAGCTACAAGAAAGAAAAATTTTCAAAATATTGAGACCTAGCAGAGGGGGTTAAAACCTTGTGGGGCCAGGACAAGGTACATAGATCCCTGTTTTCTTGTCTGGAGTTGGAGTTATAGATGGCACAGTGGATAGAACACCCTCTGGAGTCAGGAGAACCTGAATTCAAATCCCACCTCAGACCCTAGCTCCTTCCTGGGCAAGTCAATCCCATTTGTCTCAATCCCTCATCTATAAAATGAGCTGGAGAAGGAAATGGCAAACTACTCCAGCAACTTTGCCAAGAAAATCCCAAATGAGGTAAGAGTCAGCCAGGACTGAAACTAGTGAACACAAACGACATTGGAATTATACTGAGGATGCTTGTGGCTAGCCAATAGAGGATAAGCTTCTGTCCTAATGCTTGCACTCAACTACAAAAAACAGTCATTTCATCCCAATATGCAGTCATCTATAGAACATTACACATAAATGAATGACAGTAGAAGATTCATTTGTCTACCTGAACTCCACTGGAAAAGATGGGAGTGAGATAGTGATGATAATAAATCTTATTTTTTTTAATTAACAAGCATTTATTTTCTTTCCCACCTTCCAATTGAAAATGACAGCAACAAAAATCTTGTAACCAATATGCATAGTCAAGCAAAACAGATTCCCATATTGTCGATGTCCAAAAATATATGCATGCCTCATTCTGCATTTTGACTCTGGATGATAATAGATCTTCCTAAAGAGAAACAACAAGCCCTTCCTGGCTCCACTTCAGCCCCTTAGCTTGAGACAGGCTTGACCCCCTTTAGAGTATATAAGAATGTTAAGAGATATAAGATATGATGTGCTGCGAAAGTCTGTCCAGTTTTAAGCTTTTTGGGACATTCTGTGAGTGTGTGTGTGTGTGTATTATGCATGTATGTGTGTTTATGTAGGCATCTAGGTGGTAGAAAGAGAACAATGGACTTAGCGTTGGGAAGAACTGAGTTCAAATTTGTCCTCAGACATTTACTAGTTGTATGACTCATACTTAGTTCTTTCCTGTAGATTGCCTCAGTTTCCTCATCTGTAAAATGGGAATAATAACATCTACTTCTCAGGGTGGTTATGATAACACTGGTAAAATGTTTTGCAAAACTTAAAATCTTTATCAATGTTTTATTATCATAGGGCAAGACACTTGTAGGATTAAGGTTGCTGAAGCAACCTAGAAATCAGCTACAACAATACTCTCATTTTATATAAAAGGAAATTGGGGCCCTTAGAGAGGAAGGGATTTCTTTCCAGTTACCCAGGGAGCAAGTCACACATTCTATCACATATCATGAATCACAAACGCTATCAAACTCATGCCCTCTGTGTCAGGCTATCTTTCTATTTGTTACTCACAGTTTCCTGAACGTGTTGACAGCCAATGCTGGGCCAGACACTGCAACTTGCATCAACGTGGCCTCCAACCTGTGGCTAGACTCCAGAAGATGGCTGCACTTGGAGGCTACAGCCACCAGGAACCATGTTCCTGAAAACTGAGGGGACAGGTAGATTGGGACTAGAGAGCCTTGACCATGGGTCAAGGTTGAGGAACATCCTCAGGGGGTCTAGGGGACCGGGAAGGGAATGGGGAAATCTTCAGGCTGCAAGGAGGCAGGGGTAACCCTTCCCTCCCAAACTGTTTCAGTCACTGGGGTAAGCCAGTGTTTATAGGACAGAATGGGACTAGGATTCCAGAAGTCTTAGGGCAGCTGACAGGCAAGACTGAAGGTACTCCTGTTCAATTTTTTTTCTGTGTCTTTGGGGAGCTCTTGTTCTAAGAAGGTCTCTACAGCTTCATTTTGGCCTCTGCTTCTGGGAGTCACTGGGAAGATACTGCTTTGGGCAGAGGGGTCCTTGAGTTTTCTAAGGCAACCCTGCCTCTCCTCCTCTCTGTATCCCGCCTCTCTCCCATGGAAGATGAAAGAGATATTCTAAGGGCCATCTCTTTCTTCTCTCTTTCCTTATTGTCCCTACCTGAAGAGGGTTGAAGTTGGCCTGAGGTTGGATTTTGTCAATGGGAACCAGAGGTAGGGTGGGCTTCTTCTGTCTCTGACCAGGGGTGCCAGCGACCAGGAGCAGAGTGAAGAGAAGGGCAGTCCTCAGTAGCAGCATGATAGCGAGAATGATAGCTAGGGGGTAGGAGGAATGGCCCTGGAGCCAGGGAAGGCCGATCAATAAGTCAGAGTCCATTTGTCTGCATAATTGCTTTAGCAGGGATCTGTGTTAGCCTAAATGGGTCGGGGGAGGAGGGAGAGGTACTTCACCAAGGGGGGACCTCCATTCTTAGATTCCTTGCATTTGGCAAGCCCCTGGTTTGAACCTTGCCATCATGAGAAGCATATGGTATAGTAAAAAATGAATATATACTTGTTGATTGATTAAAACAGATAGGATTGTAGAAATGAAAGATTGTTTACCTCATCTCAGCTAGATAGAGCAATGGATAGAGCACTGGGCCTGGACTCAGGAAAACCTGAATTCAAATCCAGCCTCAGGCGCTAACTGTGTGATCTTGGACAAGTCATCTGTTCACCTCAGTTTACTCAGCTGTGAAATGGGGATAATAATAGGACCTACTTCCCTGGGTTGTTGTGAGGATCAAATGAGATAATATTTGCAAAGTGCTCAGCACAGTGTCTGGCTCACAGTAGACACTATATAAATGCTAGCACTTTGTTCATAACTTATGTCTCTTAACATGGGATACCCCCATTATGTACTATAGTTAATAAATCGTATTTTATCTTTGCAATATTACATATATGCACACACACATATATGGGGTAGACAAAAGGTTTGGAACACTGTATAGACCAGCGCTTCTTAAACTGTGGGTGGCAACCCTATATGGATCATGTAACTGAATGTGGGGGTAGTGAAAAATTTGGCAATAGTAAAATGTTTCTGAATGCTCAACAACCAAAAATTAATTCAAAATCAAATGTGCAATGAATCTGAGGTGTTTCTGGCAGAGCTTACCCATGTCACATCATGCAACTTCACTGAAGCCTTGGTTCTGAACACACAACATGCACATTTTGCACTACGCACGCCATCATGCTACACAATGCCAAAGAATGCTGCCAGAAACACCTCAGCTCAGATTCAAGACTATTGTATGTTATGAATTGAATGTTTTTACTGTACATACAAAATCATTAAATGAATTTTGGCTTGGGATTAGGACAGAATTTCCAACAATTTCTGAAATGGCCCTGAACATACATACTGCTTTTGTACTATATATTTATGCGAAGCAGGGTTCTCATCACTGACAATTATAAAATCAAAATACTGATCAACTCTGAAAAGCATTGAAGATGCTCTACGTCCTGTACTATTAAATATTCTGCCAAGATTTAATTCTTTATGCAAAAATAAATAAGCACATCCATCTCATTAGTATGCAAATTTGCTTTTGTTTTTAATAAATGGTAAAATTATATGTATGCCAAAGAATTGTTTTAAAATAAATTTCTTTTTGATTTATTATCAGTAAATGTTTGATTTGTATACCTATTTTCTATACCTATATACCTGAAGTTGTGTAAAAATTTCTTGGGAGAAAAGGGATAGCAAGTAAAAAAAGTTTAAGAAGTCCTGGTATAGACCACTAGTATAGAGGATTTCTAATGTAAAACCTCACTCTACCAATGCATATCAGATACTCGCTTGTAACTCAAGTCTTAGAGAGTTGTCCAGAGGGTTGAGCAGTTCAGGTGTCCACCCTTACACAACTAGCAAATGTCAGCAACAGATCTAGAAGCCAGGGCTTCCTGACTCCAAGGCCAGCCCTCTGCCCACTACTCCGTGCTGCTCTCAGCAATCTCATGTACAGCTTAAAAGGAAGCTTAAAATTAAAATTACGACACACCCAAAAGAAAATGAAAAGACACATGGTCAGCATACGTAGATGGAGATGATATTTAGGAAGCAGTAAAAAGGACAGCATGTAGGTAAGGAATGCATGTCCAGAAAAGGAGATGGGTTGGTAAGAATGAGAGATAACAATAGATAGACAGACTGAAGGGTATGTTTGTCCTGCCTCCCTTCCATGAGATTAAAAGATCCAAAGAAGAGACTCCAGAGATGGGTGAATCCTTTGTGGAGACTTTATGGGAAAAGGGGGACACATAAAATCCTTTTTAAGATAAAAAGGAGTGGAGGAGGGACTACTTTCTTCCTCTAGGGGAGGGAGACCCCATAGAAAGGAGATGATGGATTCACCAAAGAATTCGGCATGACCCATTTCCACGTGTGTCTTATCCTTCCTACTGAATTGTATTAGCAATAGCTCTTATTTTCTTGTTCATTCAATGCCTGATATGAGCAAAGCAAAGGGAAACTAAGGTAGATATGAAAGTCATTATCTTCAAGGAATTTATAATCTCTCAAGAAGGCATTAGAGGAGCACTTTGACAGGTGCTGCCTACATTAGTTGCTGAATCCATCCGTTTGACAAAGATTTATTAACCATCTACTGTTAAGCCCTGTGCTTGGCACTGAGGGAGAAAGAAAGTTTAGAAAAGTCATAGACCTTGGCAAAGAATTGGAAATTGAGGGGATGTCCAACAATTGGGGGATGGCTGAATAAATTATGGTATATGAATGTAATGGAATACTATTGTGCTATAACAAATGATAAGCAGGTGGATTTCAGAAAAACCTGGGAAGACTTATATGAACTGATACAAAATGAAGTGAGCAGAGCCAGGAGAACATTGTACACAGTAACAGCAACATTCTACAATGAACAACTATGAATGACTTAGCTATTCTCAGCAATACAATGATCCAAGACAATTCCAAAGGAAAATGTTATCCACATCCAGAGAAAGAACTGATGAAATCTGAATGCAGATCAAGGCATTCTATTTTCATTTTAATTTTTTCATGATTTTTTTCCTTTTGGTCTGTTTCTTCTTTCACAACATGACTAATATGGAAATGTTTTACTTCACTGCACATATTGCTTTTTATCTTAGGGAGGAAATTTGGAACTCAAAAATTTTTTAAATGAATGTTAAAATTTGTCTTTACATGTAATTGGAAAAAAATAAAAATACTATTTTTTAAAAAAAGAGACAACTCACGGACCTTATTGTTCACTTGGAGAAGACATATAAACAAAAGAACTATAATATAAAATGTTTTATGATTAGTGCATGAGAAAGAAGACAAAATGTTATGTGGGGTCTAAGGTGAGAGGAAGGTTATTATTGATCAGGGAGGGTTTCATGCGTAAAGTAACATTTGTGTTAGACTTCTAAAGATGAGCAGAAATTCTTTTTTTTTAATTGTACAGTGTAGTTTATTATAAATCACAGAATCAAGACTTAAATTTTAAGGTTCACATCCCTGGCTACATTATATCTTTATATCTCAAGCAGCTATCAGCAATCTAAATTAATAGCTTGGTGATACTAATAATCAGAATTTCTTTGTGATTCAGTGTAGTGTTTAGCTGTTAATATGCTGTGTTCTATCATTTAAAATATTATCAAGTTCATTAAAATTACACCAGATACATCATATATAAACAAGATCTATCACATTTACAAGTTAGCTAAATAAACATTACTTCCATTTTCAAAGGCATTATATTTCTGTACCTTAAAACTTTAAAGAATCAACCTGCAGCAAGACAAGTCTGCAATGCCTATTCTTTGATTCAATAAAATTTTTATTATTCAAATATTGTGAAAAGTAATTCTAACTCTTCAAATACAAACAAACAACAATATGTGTATTTTCTTGAATTGCTAAAGAATTGATCATGTATGTATGCTGTAATATAGAAGAAATGTCCTCTAAAGAGATGGGGAGGAATTCAACAAGCAAAGATGGGAAATAGGGGACATTTCAAGCAGAAGTAACAGTCTGAACAGAATGAATGAATGAATGAATGAATGAATGAACAGAGACTTCCAAAAGGTCAGAGAGAAAACATGATACAGTAGAAAGAACACCAAATTCAGATTTGTGAGATCTGGTCCCTTAACTTGTCTGGGTCTCAGTTTGCTCATCTATAAAACAAGGGGGTTGGATTAGAAAATCCCTAAAGTCCTTTCCTGCTCCAGCTCCAGTTTCTGTGACCTGGCTCTGATCCAGTCATCCTGGACTACCTGCAGTGAGTTCTGAGACTCTCCCTTCTGCTCAAGTGTTAGTTGAGTCTGTGTGGACTCAGGTAGAGGATTTGGGTCCCTCCCTCTGTGGACAGTCAATCCAGGGGGATGTTATAAATTGTCTCCTAGGATGGGCAAGTGGTCACCCAGCCTTTACTTGAAGCCTTCTAATGTAGGGATTGGTTGAAACACAGGAGCATGGTGGAAAAGAGCTGGGGATTTAGAGTCGGAGGTCCTTGGTTCAAATCCTGCTTCCCTTACTCTTTTTTTCAGTAAGGGGCTATCTATCTGGTAGATAACATGGATAAAGGAATGACCTTGAAATAGGGAAGACCTGTCTTTATCCTGCCTCTAACTTTATTGGCAGCTAGGTGGTACAGCAGATAGAACAGTGGACCTGAGTTTGAATCCAGCCTCAGACACTTACTAACTGTGATCCGGAGTTATTCACTTAGCCTCTGTTTATCTTAGTTTGGTCATCTGTAAAATGGGGATAACAATAGCAACTGCCTCCCAGGGTTGTGGCCGGGATAAAATGAAAGAATATCTGAAGTGTGTTACAAACCTTAAAGCTTTTGTAAGGGCTTCCTATTATTATTAGCTGTGTGACCTCGGGCAGATCACCCAACCCTTCTGGGCCTCTGATCAGTACAATGAATGGGTTGGACTAAACGGCTTTGAAGGTCCCTGGCAGGTTTATTCCTAAGATTCAGGCCATCTACGGCGAAGGAATGTGGCCTTGCTGCCCCCTGATGGCCAATCACGGTTTGGGAAAGCGTTCGGTCCGACGCAGGCGCAGAAGAGGAGGGAGCCTCGCCCGAGAACCAGAACGGCTCGAGCCAGGGAGGGAGGCGGGGTGGAACGACTGGGGAGGAGCCGTCATCTATGTCTCTGGGTTCGAGGTTTCAGGCCTGGGGAGGACCCACATCATAGAGACGCGGAGAGAGCGACAGCAGCGGGCGACTCGGCGCGCGAGCGGAAGTGGGGTCGGGGGCAGAGCGCCCGGCCCGGGGCTTCTCTCGCCTCGCCCCTCGAGCCCCGCCCCCTTCTCGACCCTGCTCCGGCTTCGGTTCTGGCTCCGTGAGGCGGCTCCCGCGGGGTGAGTGGGGGAGCACGTCCTGCGGCCCCGCCCCGCCAGCGGGGGCCCCCCCCTCACTGTGAGCGCTCCCCGACAGCGCCTCTTCGAGGCAGGCCTCCTCCCCGCAGGGCCCCCCACCCAAGAGACGCCCCCCGCCCAGCTCCTGACACACCTCACCCCTGGAGGGACTCCACCTCCCTGACATACCTTCCCCGCAAAGCCCCCCCCCCCGACACGGCCCACCTCACTCCCCAAAGACCTCAAGCAGGGATTCACACCTCCTCCCTAGCACACCTTGCCCCCAGAGGACCCTCAGCGGGGACCCCTCCCCAACAGACACTTTACCACTAAAGGACCCTCCATCAGGGAACCCTCCAAGGTAACCTTCCTCAACAGACACTTCACTCTCAAAGGACCCTTTCCAACAGCGATCCCCCCCGCACTCCGCCCGGGCCCACTTCCCTAACAACAGAGCATTCGTCCTCATAGTACCCCGCCCAACAGGGACTCCTCAACAGTGACTCCTCGAAGGCCTCATCATCAGATAGCAACCCTCCTTTAAGAGATCCCTCCCCAACCGTGGTTCTTCCAGGGACCTCCCCTTCCCTAACAGTGACCCCCTTGGGGTCCTGTCCCCAGTAGCGACACCTTTTCCTCAACAGCGAATCTCTTAAAGGATCTCTTTCCTAAAAGCAACTTCCCCAACAGAGAATGTCCCAAGGGATCCCATTCCCCCCAAAATGACTCTCCCAAGGACCCCCTCCCCAACAGCACATTCTCAAACTTTTTTCCCATCCATCTCTGACAACCCCTTCTGTACTCCGTTTCCCTGCCAACCCCACCCTACCTCCTCCCTCCTTCCCCCCTCAGTCCCCCAGCCACCCTGACAAGGGTTTCCTACAGCTGGAACTTGGTACAGCGAAAAGGCTCTGGAGTCAGGCTCTTGCATTCAGATCCTGCCCTTACATCAGTCAACATCACCTTTGTGACCTTGGGCAAGTCATTCCATCTCTTTAGTATGTTTCCTTGTTTGTAAAATAAGGAGAGGAGTGTAGACCAGATGGCCTCCAGGACAATGTCTTTTCCAGCTCTAGATCTCTGATTCCTGTGTCATCAGCCCTCCCTTCTCTCTCTGTGTCCTCAGGATTTAAAACCCCTGCTGTTGCCTTGAGGTGTGCTGCTGTAGCACTGGTATGTGGACCTTCAGGAGAATGGAAGAGACTCTGCTCCCTAGAAAGATGCTTTGAGGAGCATGAAGCTCCTTCCTTAAGGGACCATTTAAAGAATGGGAACCAGCCACTAGTGGAAAGAGAAATCTCTGGCAGAGCAGCCACTTTTGGGAAGCTTGGGATTCTAGCTTCAAAGCTTCCCTGGGGGAGCCTGCCTGAGTGAACCCCAAGACCTGGGGCTGGGTCTGACTTGGGAAATGCCATGGCCATATCTGTCTATAGACAGCAAGCATCATTACCAACCATTCTGTTAAACTATACCTTACGCTTAGGAGAGTGTGTTTTGGATTTCTGTGATAACAAGGTATGAGGGATCCCCCAGACTAGAGACCCTTAATTTCCAGGGACTTAGATCAAAACTACTCAGGTTAAGAAAATCCTGCCAATAACCCCAGTTTTAATTCTATAATCTAGAAACATCTGAGCCTCATATTCTATACAATAAGCATCTGTTTCAATCCCTGGGCATATGCAAACTCTGTATTTCCCTTACATCTTGATTTCCAATTTTCCATTGCCTTTTTATCCCACTGCTGCTAGCACTTCTATTTCCTAACCAGGGAGATGTGGATTGCATTTTGATCTGTCGCCTGGAGGATTCCTCACACAGATAAAGTCTTGACTTTGATTTCGGTTTCAGAAGTCAGCAGTCAGCTCCCTTCTTTGGTCTTCCATTGGGCAGGATAGCCTGGTTTTGACCTGCCTCACTTTTTCAGTACCTTGTTTTTCCTTGAGCCTCTGTGGTGGAGGTCGCTTGCATTTCCTCTATGGGGAAAGGTCATTAGGTGGCAACTCTAAATGGAGTGGTCCCAGGCTGTAGTAACTCTCAAAGGGAGTGGCTAAGTCCAGGGTCTTGGTACCGTTTGTCTTGTACTCAAAAACCCTTGAGTGGCTCAGATCCAGCTCCTCAACAATTTCAAGGCCAAGTCTATAGGAAGCTGATGTTGCAGAGATTGTTAACCTGGAAGAAGGCAGGTTGTAATGCAGGCCTGAGGTGGCCTTTTTGCCTTATCCCTAAATTACTGGTACATCCTTGGAAAATTGTAGAGAAGTCCTCAGCTCAACTCATGGGTAAGAATTCCCGGGGCTGGTGGTTATCGAAGTGTAGTTATTGTTGTTTGGACTTTAGCATTTATTCAGCAAATATTCAGTGTATGTTTACTGGTATAATTACAAGAAAGTCTTCTATAGTTTCTGGGGCCTCAGTGTTTAGAATCCCTAGTTTATTTCAAAATTCCACTAATGTGCCAACTTTTACTTAAAGACTTTCATATTTCCCCCAGCACTAGTATTCACTCCCCTCCCCATTATCTTCTTTCTAATATATGTATATACATATATGTACACACAAACACACATATATATGAATATATACTTTCCTATTTCCTCGATGTCTACCCTGCAAAAAAAAGAATTATCTTCTATTTTTTTGTATACAGAGGGTAGATAGATAATGTCCCAAGAGTCTTTGTGCAGTTTTAAGCTTTAGTAGCTTAGGTTTAGTAGTAGTTATCTCTTGTCTCCTGCTTAGCTCATAAACTTCTTGAGGGTAGGAACTGTTTAGCTTTTATCTTTGTATCTTTATCACCTAACTCAGTGCCTGGCAGGTACCAAGTATTTCATGAACCCTCATTTGATTACTGTGGAAAACAGTGTGGCTATTTGAGTCTCAGAGCCCCAGACCCTCTGTTCCTGGTTCTGCTTTGCTTATCCATTTCTCCTTAGCTCCCTAGTCCTCACCAGGCTAAACAACCAGGCTTAGACTTGGGGTCAGGAAGACCTAAATCAAAATTATTCTCAATCATATTAATTCTGTGACCATAGTCAAGTCTTTTGGGTTTTTAATTTCCTTCATCATTAGATTGTGAGCTCCTTGAGGGCAGGGACTGTCTTTTGCCTGCCTTGTATCACCAGTGCCTGGCACATAGTAGGTGCTTAATAAAAGTTTATTAACTGATCTACAAAAGAGGGATAATGATATCTATAGGACCTACTTCAAGTTGTTGTGAAGATCAAATGAAATATATAAATGTCAGTTTTATACTTGTTGGTTTTTATTATACCACTGCCTTGTCCCCCCATTCTTGTTATTCTGTCTGACTCAGGTGATGTGATTTCAGAGTCCGTGGGGACAGAATGACACGATGGATGATGGGGGCAACCCCTTCCTTCCAGACAGTATTATTTACCAGATCTTCTTGAGCCTGAGCCATGAGGATGTGCTAACTGCAGGGTTGGTGTGCCGCCAGTGGCAGGCAGTATCTCGAGATGAGTTCCTGTGGAAGGAGCTGTTTTACCGATACTATCAGGTGGCTCGAGATGTCCCTCGTCATCCAGGTCAGTGAATAGAAGTTAAGGTTGAGGTTGGGCACCATCTTCCCTGGGGGATGGAGAGGGCTTTTTTTTTTTTAAGTCTCCAAGCTCAACACCCAGGCTTGAGACATGAAGCTTGTGTCACAACTTGCTGATGACTTGATGACTGGTTCCTGGTCACAGTAGAATAACATCACCCAGGGCCATAGATTTAAAGCTAGAAGAGACAGAGATCATCTAGTCTAACTCTTCTAATTTTCTAGAAGAGCAAATTGACTTGCCTAAGATCCCACAGGTTCTCTGAAGCCTTCTATGTACAAAGCAGTGTATTATTAGGGTCTTGGGGAGATATAATATTTGTATAAGATAGGGTCTTTGCATTCATGGAGCTTTGTATTTGGTAGTTTCTATGCAAATTTGGGGAGGATTGGGTTCCTGCCTGTAGGAATAATTGAGAAGGGTAGCATACATCTTCCCTTTACCCTGCTCAAGCCAGCACAGCCAATGGGGCTATGCCCATAGGTCATGCTATAATACACAAGTTTGCTCCTTAGAAATCATTTGTACTTTTCTCTTCTCTTCCCTGTTGCCCCAAATGACACCATCTTTTGGCTTTGTGTGGTACAGCTGCTGTCTCCTGGTATGAGGAGTTTCAGAGGCTCTATGATACCATTCCCTGTGTAGAAGTACAGACCCTGAGAGAACACACTGATCAGGTCCTTCACCTCAGCTTTTCACACACAGGATACCTGTTTGCATCCTGTTCCAAGGACTGTACTGTAAAGGTAAGGCTGAGGGCCTCTAGAGTGTTACTGTAGTTGCCTTGGACTACTGTTCCTATTGAACCAAGATGCCAGCTTCCTCTTGGGAGCACTGGGATAGTGATCTAGCATGGTCAACATTTCTTTGTGTCCAAAAATAATCATGGTGACTGGCCAAGGTGTTGTCATTACTCCTACCCAGGCCTCAGCCTTCTGGGCCAGTTCATCCTGGGGTTATAGCTAATCTGCCCTCAGGAAAGTGTTAGAGAATAGGCAGAGAGGGGCTGCAGACTTAGTGAGGGAGAGAGTCAATGGCTCTTGTATCCCTTAGGGCCACACACCCTCTCTACGGAGCCCTAGCCAAAGTCCTTTGCCAAAATGGGCCCATGTCTTAATTCAGTTGTCTGGTAGAAATAGGATCTAGTCTGAGAGGAGTCTGGCTCCTGACCTCCAGATTCTTGAATCAAACGTAGACCTAGGCACAAATGGGGATTTTGAAGGTTATGGGTGAGTTCTGTATCCAATTACAAGGAGAACTGCACTGATTTTAAAAAACAAAATAATAACAATGGAAAGAATGTGAAGATTTCAGTTTATACTTTTAACCTGGCTGATGATTCTAGGCATTCAGCATTTTAAGTCCTTGTGTCTGATCCCAAGAGAAAAGAGGGGAGGGGTTGGAATTGTGGCCACATTGAAGCCTAGCTAGTTACACACCTTCGGGTCTGAGATCACTTTCTAGCACTGGGGATCTTGAGCCACATCTGGATATTACTTAAAGGGAGGCTGCTTAGGGAAGGTTGGTGAGTATTCCTGTTTTAGGCTTTCTTATAGATTTCCTGGTGGGTCTGTTCTACCAGCTGGAGCTCAAGGTATGAAGCCCCTTTAACTCTTGGCGTCACTTTTGCCAGCTTGAGCCAAGCTGGGCTTTGGGAGAAATAGCCCACCAACTCCCAGGATAGTTTTCTCTGGGCCTTTTGCAACCAGAGGGAATGGGAGGCATTTCACACACAATTGTGCTATCAGGGCTTACCACCTAGGTCCTTGGGATGCATTCCTTGGGTTAACATTGAGTATGGAACAATTACATTGATTTGTGGGGATCAGATTGTAGTGACCCAAGCTGGAATGGGAATCTTGCCTTGGTATGTACACTTAACTCTGACTCTCTCTCCTGTATCTACTACCACTGGCTTACAAGATTTATCTGACATGGTAGATAGATGTCCTTCCTTCTCTATTCTCAGATCTGGAACAATGACCTGGCCATCTCACTCCTGCATAGCTCCAACATGAGACCTTACAACTGGAGCTACACTCAGTTTTCCCAGTTTAACCAGGATGACACACTGCTTCTGGTGTCAGGAGTCTTCCTGGGGCCCCACAACTCCTCCTCAGGAGAGATTGCTGTCATCAGCTTGGGTAATTATACTGCCATCCTTCCCCCACAACTGCCCCCAGTTCCCTTTGCCAGATGAGGTATCAGAAGCCCAGCCTTATCTTACTGGGGGCTCCTCAGGGAAAGCCTCCTTCCCTCTGAAAGTAGGGGGAGAGACTTCACTACTGCCCTCCCATTCCCCCCCAACCTCACCCCCCCCTTCTTGCCTCTCTGCTCAACAGACAACTTTGCTCTTCTCTCACGAGTGCGAAACAAGCCATATGATGTGTTTGGATGCTGGCTCAATGAAACCAACCTGATCTCTGGGAATCTGCACCGGATTGGAGACATCACATCCTGCTCTGTGCTCTGGCTCAACAACGCCTTTCAGGTTGGGAAGACACTCTTTGGGGTCCCTGGAGGACTCTCGCGCTGAGAGAGGGAATAGAGGTCCTTACGCTTTTTATGGCCAGGGCTCTTACATGATGTGCAGGAAGGTCTCAGGGGAAGGGCCTTGAGTGGGACGTCAGGAGCCCTGGGCTACATAGACTTATTATCCTAATTCCATGCTTGATTTTCTGTGACACTTTGGGCCATGCAACCTCTCTAGGTCTTACTTAGTCTTCCCACCTATGAGAATAGCAATCTCCGTCTAAGGGTTCTGTAGGTATCCTGGAAAAGTGACACATTCTAAACAAATACAGACTTCATCGTGGCAGCTAGAATGCTTCTTATAACTCTTAGCTTGTCCTTTTCTCCAGGATGTCGAATCAGAGAATGTTAACGTGGTGAAGCGGCTCTTCAAAATCCAGAACCTTAATGCCAGCACAATTCGCACCGTGATGGTGGCCGACTGCAGTCGCTATGACAGCCCTGACCTCCTACTGGATGCTGGACCCCAGCCGGCTTATGTTGACACATCCCCTTGCCGGGTTTTTGACCTGGGCAGTGATAATGAGGAAGATGAAGGCTGGGTCCTCCTCCCACCAGAGACCCAGTACCCTCGGGGCCCCAAGGAAGGGCTGCGGCGCTTCCTCGATGATATCATGGAGGGGCGGGCACGACCCGTCTTGTCAGAGCAGGAGCTGGAGAGCAAAGTTGCAGAGTTTCTGGCCCAGAGCCGGACCAAAGCCCCAGAAGCCAGCAGAGAGAGCAATGACAAGAAGAAGTATTTGATCTTCACCACTGGCTGCCTCACCTATTCCCCACACCAGATAGGTAACAGGACAAGCTTAGATAGCCTGGTGACCAGCTCATGGTGCCCAAGGGAGGGTCAGGAGAAGCAGCATCCCACACAGGCAGTGAATTGGAATGTTCCTTGAAGGGAAGTGGGAGATGAGATCTGAGGAGGCCCCTGAGGATGAAGAGGTTATCTAGGTGCTCAAGAACAGGAAAAACCAACTGGGGGTAAATAGAATTATCAAATGGAGTGGCTAGGGCAGAAATCAGGTTGAGGGATTGGAGAGTGGGGTTAGTGAAGAAAGAAGACCAGGGACCAGCTCTGCACAATGCCTGGCATTGCTATTGAGAACCACAAGGTGGCAATACTGTGGAGGCTTTTAAGTAGACATTTCCAGGTGGGTAACTATGGGGCTTACAGCCATGGCTTCAGAAGTAGTGATTCCTTGCTGAATGGCTGGCTCTTACGTTTGAGGAGGATAGAGATATGACAGAAATTCTTGTAGCTCTATGAACTGACAGACCTAATGCTTTTATTTCTCTGGCCCAGCACTGTTTTAGACGGTACTCATACCCAGTTATCTCTGGCCTGTTCTCAACTAAGAGACAATTCAGTCACTTAGATTCTGGTGCTAGTTTTTCCCTTTATTTTCTGAGTAACTTAAAACAAAAGGGCAGCTAAGTGGCAAAGTAGATAGAGTAGGAGGTCTGGATCCAGGAAGACTCATCTTCTCGAGTTCAAATCTGGCCTTAGACAGTAGCAGCGTGACCATGGGCAAGTCACTTTGTCTTAGCTCCTCATGCCTCAGTTCCTTATCTGTAAAATGAACTTGAGAAGGAAATGGCAAACCACCTCAATATCTTTGACAAGGAAACCCCAGATGGGTTTATAAAGTGTTGAATATGACTGAAAAATGGCTGAACAACAACTTAAATACTTTACCCTTCTTCAGTTTCCACACTTACAAAATAGAGATGATACATGTCCTTCTAGAAACTTGTGGAGGAAATAAAAGAACCTAAGTTAGATAACTCTTTGGAAAAAAGCTGAAAGCCCCAGAGCAATGTTAGGTAGCATTACTGATGCCATTATTATATTTACTCTTTTTTTCTGTTGCCTTTGTACTCTTGGGCTTTGTCATTCTGTTTTAGTATCTTCAGCTATCTTAAGTAATGCCTTCACTGGGGGGACAGAAGTAGCAGCATTTAGGGTAGAACAGAAATGGAAAGGACTTATCCAGGCTGTTTTGCTAATAGCCTGTCTTCTCCTTTCCCTTCACCTTAAATCTTTCCTCTCCCCTATCAGGGATTAAGCAGATCCTGCCTCACCAGATGACAACAGCAGGGCCAGTGCTGGGAGAGGAGCGACGTTCAGATGAGTTCTTTGACTCACTGGATCATGTGATTGACATCCATGGACACATCATTGGGATGGGCCTGTCACCTGACCACAGGTGGGGTTGAGGATGTTGCCAATCAGGCAGACTCCTCAGGGCAAGAATTAGTCATTGACTCAGGCAGGGGTTGCCAGCATGGGGGAATCTTTTGGGATCCAAACTCCTCATTTCCCCTTCCCAGGTACCTGTATGTCAATAGCCGCTCATGGCCCAGTGGCTCAGTGGTGTCAGATCCCATGCAACCGCCTCCTATTGCTGAGGAGATTGACTTACATGTGTTTGACCTTAAGACTATGAAGGAAGTGAAGAGGGCCCTCAGAGCCCACCGTGCCTATACCCCCAACGATGAGTGCTTCTTCATTTTCCTTGATGTCAGCAGGGATTTTGTTGCCAGGTACCATCCCCCAGGAAGCCCAAATTCATACATTTAAGCTCCCATCCCAACTGGAATTGACAGTTTCCTTTTTGGGGAGTGGGGTAGGGGAAGAAGGAAGACTATACCCCTATCCCAACTAGGGTGGGGAAATCACTTGGGAAATCTGGGTTGAGGCGATTTCTGCTCATTTACACAAGGACACCATATGAATAGTACTCGGGATGACAGAGATGCTAAGGATAAAATATAATAGAAGCCAATAAACAAAGTTTGCAGTAGGACAAGATAAGGCAGGACAGAGTCCTGTTCATGTAACCTATTCTTCCTGATATCTCCCTTTATAGGTTGGTTGTAGAATAGAGTGGAGGGGCCTTGGCAGTCTAGAACATAGCTACTTTGAACTTCTACTACAAGGATCTTGGTCTTTGTCACAGACTAGGATCCTACCTGTATTATCTACCCTGGGGTGGAGGGGTAAGGTAAAGGATTTGAGGTGGAATTCCAGTTAGCTCTGACTTATCCTGTCTCACATGTGCCCAACAGTGGTGCAGAAGACCGCCATGGCTATGTTTGGGACCGACACTACAACATCTGCTTGGCCAAGCTACGGCATGAGGATGTG
The DNA here is from genome assembly GCF_900497805.2 of Vombatus ursinus. Classification (NCBI taxonomy): domain Eukaryota; kingdom Metazoa; phylum Chordata; class Mammalia; order Diprotodontia; family Vombatidae; genus Vombatus; species Vombatus ursinus. Next base: position 580,701 of record NW_020940358.1, on the reverse strand, counting down.
GTCAACTCTGTGGCCTTCAGCCCGCTAGAACAGGAGCTGTTGCTGAGTGCCAGTGATGATAATACTATTAAAGTATGGCGATCTCCCCGCACTGTGCGCATCCAGCAAGCCTGTCGTCCACGGCCCCGTCCACTCTTCTTCTCCTGGCTGGGCAGCCAAAAGAGCTGAGGAACCCAATCTTGCTATCTTGAACTGCCAGGTTCTTCTGAGGGGCAGACACCTTGCTTTACAGGAGATTGTTCTAGGTGCCCAAGCCATCAACAAACCAGAGAGAAGCAGCAGTCAAGACTGGTGTGGCTGGTCTGACAACTAGGACCAAGTGATGACTCCCATCTTGCTCTCCTTCAAAGCCTAGTCCAGGGACTGACTTTGGAGAGCCTGCCAAGTGACAGTACCTGTCACACACTTTGCTCAGGACCCTATTTTGTTGATGGCAAGTTGGTATTGAGCTGGAGAATCCTTTTTCATCCTTGGGCTTACAGTAGTTCTGCCACAAGATGACGTCTAGCCATTAACATGAACTGTTTGTTTGCGGGGCAAAGTCTGTGTCTGACAGCAATGCTGGCAGAATTATAGGAGAAAGAAGAGTTCAGACACAGATTGCTTCACCTCCACCCCCTACCCCCCACTCCCTATCCCTTCAATTCTAGCACAGGGACAACTGAGTAGGATTTATGAGTAGAAATAATTTTACAAAATAGGTTATTTGAACTTTCCTTTTACTTAGGTTTCATTGTGTTCTATTTCAAAGCTAGGATTCTCAATTTTTGAGGTTTGTAAGGAAGCTTAGTTGTATAGGCTTACCAGGAACACCTGGGCTTCCTCTCATAGGATTGCTCACTACCCACCTGGAAGCTAGGGACAACCATTCTGATCAAGGACTCTCCTTAGAGGTTTTCACTTTACACGTGTGTTGTTTTTTTTTTTTTTGGTTGCACTACAGTTTATTTTACATATGCCATTGACCCACTAAAGATAAATGTTTCTCCAGTTTGGCCCAAATGAGTTCATTTGATCTTTGAGATTTGCTTTGGTTAGAAAGAGCTTCTTGGCTTTGGTTGAACCCAGTTTGGACTTAGAGCTCTTGTTGCCTTGGCCTAGCTAAGGGATTACAAACAGTTGGGTCAGCTGATAGATTCAACCTATTAAAGAATGGTACCCTCACTACAGGGTTCAGGGATGGAGGTGGCTCCATACTCTGCGTTGCCCCATTCTTTTCCTAAATAACTTATTTTGAACACCAGCATCAGTAGCTCCTTTCCTTGTAACTTGGCCAGAGGCCTGTCTGGGAAGCTACAGGGAGGGGTTGCTGGATCTACCATGGTGAAACTGTTGGTATAGGTTCTTGTGGGGTCCTGGGGTCAAACTGCATGTCTGCCTTTCCAGTGCACCTCACTCCAGTCCTGAATAAACACTCATTGAATATCTCTTGTCCTTTTTGTGTGTGTGTGTGTGTGTGTGTATGTGTTATACTGTAAATAAATACTCAAGATAAGGCTTCTGTTTAAAGTATGCACTATTAAAAAGCACTATTATAAAGGTAGCATTATTGCCATCTCAGCATTGGCAGTTGAAATTCTAGGGTAAATCCATGATCTTAGGTTTGATGTCCATGTGGCCTGAAGTTTCATGCAGTAGGAAAGGGCCACAAACTTTATCCCTAATACTAGCCAGCATAGAGGTAAATAAATAGTTCAGTATAACTCTCACAACTTCTTGTCAGAATGTGAAGTGCAAATGCCAACCTAAAACTGCTCATCTCATTTGCTAAGTGTTGCCAAACATATCAAGAAAGTCTTAAGATTCATTAGATCTAAGATTTGGAAGTAACCTCAGAGTCATCTGGTCAAAATCTTGCTCTTCAGAGATGCGTGATTTGAGTAAGAGATTGGACTAGGTGACTGGCCTTTAAGGCCCCTTCTAGTTCAAGTCTAATGACTCTCGTCTGCTTGAAAAGGCAACCAACTCCTCACTGACCCTTTTAGGAACAGTACATTCCACCTCAGGACAGCTCTAACTTTGGATGCATTTTCTTAAGTTGAGCTATATTCTACTTCTCTACAATTAAATTAGTTCCTGTTGGGGCAACTATTCAAATATCTGAAGACTATCGTGATCCCCCTAAGATTTTTCTCAAGGTTAAAACATCCCCATATGATTTTGGTCACCTTTCTCTGGACACACCATAGCTTCTCAGCATACTTTCTAAAACACAGTTAAGAAACAGTCCATATATTTTAAGTTGAATATCAAGGAGCACTGCAAGCCCTAGGAACTGAAGGAAAAGATGAATTCTATTCCCATCAATACACTATACAAAGCCAATATGAAGCATTCTTCATTACAAAGGATATTTTTTATAAACTAGTAAAAACTATCAAAGCTAATAAAGAAACTGCTTTTCTCTATTCCACATCCATTTAGGTTGTCTCTATATGCATAATCAAACAGAACTGATTTATGTGAATAATTGGGTTCTAAAGCATTTTTACTCAGAACCCTGAGAATAGTAATGAAATTGATTTGCATTAGTCAGATTATTACCTCAGTAAGGGAATGGGGGTGAAGGAGAGATTTCATAGGAGTTGTCAGTAACCATTTTCTCAAACAACAAGAATTTATTAAACTTACTGTCAGGCATCAGGCCAGTACAGCAGTCAGTGGAGTGCCAGGAAAGGTTAAAAGAATCTTCAAACTTAAGAGGACCAACAGTGCAGCATGCCTCCGTGCTCACAGTGGGAGAATATTGGTGCAAAATTAGCCCTACATTTTCAGACAGCCAATGTGTTGTGTTTTGCTTGACTACATGTTAAAAGAGTGAAATTCTACTGTGAGGAAGTCATTCAGGAACTGACAGTGATATAAAGAGCCACTGATAGAACATTTTTTTAAAAAAATTAAGGATCAGGAGCAGCTAGGTGGTGCAGTGGATAGAGCACCAGCCCTGAAGTCAGGAGGACCTGAGTTCAAATCCAGCCTCGGACCTAACACTTGACACTTACTAGCTGTGTGACTCTGGGCAAGTCACTTAACCCCAACTGTAAAAAAAAAAAAAAAAAAAAATTAAGGATTAAATCTTTGAGTTTGAACATGTGCATCTGATGCAGTCAAGTAATGCTGATAAAGGGAGATTCTAACCACTTCCTATGAGCTAACTCAAAAGACAAATGATATACTTGAAGAGGTTCATTAGCCTGCTATCCAGTAACACAGGAATCTGAGGAAATACCTCTTCCTTCCTCCTTTAGGAAGTCAAGGGGCAAGGAGTATAGGCCAACATTCATTCTGGTTCCCAGGCCACAGATTATGTGTCTGTGGGTTTTAGCCCTCTCCTCCGAAAGGGTAAGGACTTGGGGCTTTGGGAAACTGCAGACTTCTCAAAGGATGTCAAAGTCAGAGCTAAATCTGTCTTCAAAAAACAATTAAGTGCTTAAGGTTCAGGCAGTTTCATGACACTGTCATGTGAAAGTTCCTGGGATAGGACTTGAATATTATGTGAAACTCACCACCCATGGATAGGTGAGATAGCTAGGAAATTTTGTCTCAATTATTTGTCCACTGATGGCTTCTCAGTTTCTGAAATTTAGCTGATGCTTTATAACTTTCCAATCTGGGGATTGAACCTGGATCACAGAGTGGTAATTGGAGGTTAGAGGTCTGGGAATAGTTTGCACCATAACTGTAACCTTTGGTTGCTATTATTCATCCCTTATTACACAAATATGTAGGGAAGATGGCTCTCACCAGAAAGGTCTGAGCCACGTTCTAGAGGGTGGAGAGCAGAAGACTCTCCCCCTCCCCATCAAACCATAGGACTTGGGCCCTACTGTTACTCAGAAGCAGCCACGGATGACCCAACTTTCCAAATTCTTGTACCGATTCAAATCCGATAAAGCACCTGAAGAGGGAGAAAGCATCCAAATACATGTATGTCTTTCTCAACCCAAGTCTGCTCTTTCCACATCTGGATTATTTCACTTTTGTGCCAACAAGCACACAACTGCTCCTCCTTCAACCACTTTTCATCTGGCCTGCTTCCTGACAACAGGTGACTTATTTTCTTATGCTCAGGTTCCCCACACAAAGGTCACTAAGGAAGTAACCAAATGACTACAATCTGTCTTCTAGGCAGTAAACTGCAAAACAAGGAGGGTGAGGGGTAGGGGATGTGGGGAGATGATACTGAAAAATCCCAAGTAAATGATGGTTTCTAGAGAACTATTGAGTAATTTTCAAATATTCAGGGAGATACGGAGTTGAATGCATGTCAACATGTCAGTATCCACAATTTTTTTTTTTAAAAAAAGATTTAATAGTCATTGTTTCTCTCATTTGATAATGCAGATAATACAAATCATTGGTGTGGGCCCAGGGGGTGGATAATCCCTACTCATTCTTCCCCCCTCCCCCTCCATGTGGTATGCATGAACTACTCAGTTTAAAACTAGTAGAGATTGAAGGACATGATTAACCACATCCTATCATAGCAACCTCCCTGTATGGCCATCCAACAGGATAGCCTTTGCCACATAAAGTGGATATAAGCAGGGAATCAACAGAATGAACTGACCTTCCTTTAATGAAAGGCCATGTTGGAAAATTCTTTGGCTGGCTAATCAGTAGTTACTTCTGTGGGCCAATTCTATCCCCTGGGGATCACTTTGCACCATCTTAAGGTGGCTCTGTGTCCCTGCATGATCAGATTTAGGTGATCAAAGTGATTTCCTACAATCTCAGGTGCCAGAAAGGGGCACCTTTTGAGCCATAATGGGTCCTTGACAGTCTTTTCTTGTCAATTCTCCTGGATCTTTTCCTGCTCCGATGTGCTACTGTGGGCAGCAGAGTCTAAACTAAGAACCCTGCTGCGAAGAGCCCTCTAAGCACAGTGCCAGAGAGAAATACTTTCTTTCTTGACTAACATGTTTCCCCATCCCCCCCTCCCTTAAAGTAAGTCTGCTATCCCCCACCCCCCTTAGAACAACACAGATAGTGTATCAAGTATCTTTTATAGGCAGGAGCTTGCAGACCCACAGCAAATTTCAAACCAGTCCTGGGTTGAATTGCCTATTTCCCAGAAGTGGTTGCCCATTCACTGACTCCCAATCTCTGTTGACAAGTCTTAAACCAAGTGCCTCTATAATCCAAGGTCTAGCCAGTGCCTTCTCCTCTTGGTCCTGTATATCACTCTTAGCTGAAGGTCAGGGCCTTTCCCTGCAGGCCTGCCTTGGCCCTACCCCTCCGCCCTATGAGCTTGGAGTGTGTTGGGGGGGGCTCTGCCCATAGGTGTGTAGGTGAGACCCCTGCCTGAGACACTTCCAAACCAGGCTGGCACTAGGCTCCCATATGTTGATGGAAAGGTGGCATTAGAGACCCGTCAAATCAACGATGGCTTTGATGAAAATGGCGTCATCGCGCACATAAGAATTCTTTGACTCCATTTTGGAGACAGGACAGAAGAGGGGGCAGCCACTGGCAATGTTCATATCACTGACTGGCCTTTGGAAAGAGGAAGATGTCACATCAGGCCTGAAGGCATCAATCACATGTTCCCGGTTGTTCTGATCTAGCAGCATTAATGTCACCTATGAGCAGAAAGTACAAACAGAAGACAGAGGAAGTTAAGTAGTTTCTTAGTGTTAACTTGATCTGAAAGCTCAATTCTATTCTCCTGTATTCAACTTCCCCACACCCACCACCTCTGAGGATTCAGCTGGGTGAAAAGCCTGGAAAGCCCCAATAGTAAACTGTGAGCGTGTCACATCAGATTCCAAGCTTTGCAGTCAAAGCTTCCTGTTTTCCCAAGATCCAAACTGAAGCAAGACAAGATCATTACATTCCATGAGGAACAGGACGAGTCTTGCTTTTTGCAACACTGGCCACAAGATCCCAAAATCCACACCTCAAAGGAACCAGGAACAGTACTAAGTGTTTGATAAACTCTTGATATTAATTTTAAAGAACCCAAATGTTGTCTGTTCATTGGCTGATTAATGTACCTTCCATACATGGAGCCTGAAGGTGAAGGGCTACAAACAGCACTGACTTCTGTGTTATCAGTCTGCTAATGCTCATCCCATAAAGGTGTCTGTTTATCCAAGAGAGTAGGAAGCATATGTTATTTTCCCTGCAGAAGCTATATTTTTCCAGAGGAATACACAAATTAAAAGATCTAATTTCTTTTTCTTTTTCTTTTTTTTTGGTGAGGCAATCGGGGTTAAGTGACTTGCCCAGAGTCACACAGCTATTAAGTGTTATATGTCTGAGGTGGCATTTGACCTCAGGTCCTCCTGACTCCAGGGCCGGTACTCTATCCCTTGCGCCACCTCGCTGCCCCTAAAAGAACTAATTTCTTCAAAGCCATTTGCAAATATAAGCATGAGGGAACAGAGTAAACACTAAAAACAAGGGCTAATAAATCATTTGGCCACCAGGTTTAGGACCAAATGTCAGGAGTATGTCTTCCTCTTTCTATTCCTATTAGGAAGCAAAAAAGCCTTCTTCTCCTTCTGGATCGGCTCCATACTAGGACAAGAAGCACTGGTAGGTAAAAAAGCATATTGCTCTGGCAACTGACAAGAAAGAACCCTTCTCTTATTGGCCCAATCTATGGATTGTTAATTCGGCTGACTGAAAACTGACTTTGGATAGTCCAAATATAAAATCCATTAGCTCTCAATTAGAGAGGTGATTTTTATGATTAATAATTTATGATTAATAATCATTTAATGATTAATGTTTGTTTAAACTTCACATGCCAGATGGCCTTCTAAACCTGGGGTATGATTTATAGGTGGGAAACCTTAGTTAACACTGTTTTCTACAGTAGGACTCATGAGAATTAAGCCTGACCTTGGACAATCCTCTGGGAACTAGGTAGGTGTTTGTGGAGAAGAACGAGAGGGAAGATGGTATCTGAGAAGCCCTCACCGCTACTAGAACTGAAACACAGCCCCTGTGTTTACGAGGTTAGGCTTACCTTTTGGTTAAAGGGCCAACGTAGAAGTGCATCATTTGGTCCTTTCATCACGACAAAGAAAAGAGAAAGGTGGGTCCCACGTCCAGTGCCATCCCCATTCAGATAAATTCTCAAACACATCTTATAGCCATATTTGCTCGTGTAGAAGGCTAACAAAGCGATGCAAAATGCACATAATAAATATCTGGACAAAACTGGGGGAGGAGAGAGAGGGAAGAAAAACCTGACTTGTTTTCAAGTGGGACTGTTCTTACTGAAACTCTCTTGGGGGTTTCCCAACAATCAGGCTTCCAATTTCCAAAAGAGAGATAGAGGGCTCCCTGTCTAGAAAGGATTCAATTTTCAGAGCCAAAGAAAGAAATGGCTGAGATGAAAACTGCTTTTAAATAAAGCAACAACCTCCACTAAGTTAGCCTCTAAAGAAAAAGCTATCAGGTAGGTAAATGGAAACCAACACTTTTTAAGATATATTACTAATCCAATGATAAATTCCCGAAGAACAAATTCATTTTAAATAAAAAACGGCCAGATAAAGGATTTAGAAAAGGATTTAGCCTTAACAACTTAACTCTAAATGTACAGATTTCAATGAAAAATTTGGAAGGGGAGGTAGGAAAAGGCAGAAGTATAGACATTGCAAAGATACAGATGAACAAACAGCTGGTCTTAGAATCACTGGTGAAGCCATGATATTAAAAATAACAAGGATATGACAGGATGTCACAAATGCTATGAAGTCTTTCCCATTTCAAGATTTTTATCTCAGAAAGATGTGCAGTTTGAATAAAAAGATCCAAAACAAAGCAGAGAGAAAATAAACTCCATATAAGTGCCATAAACTCAGGCCCAAAGGAAATTTGTAATCAAGTTAGGAGTATACTTATGAATTTATTAAGAACAGCGTTATGACTGTCTGAAATAACAAACAGCTCTTTTCCTTGATTTATATAAGGAAGAGCTAAGAAGTAGTACTCCTTGGTTCACATTAGGGGAATCTTTACTAATTTCCTGCAACCTCAGCTCAAGTTTCATTGAGAAAATTATCTTTTGTTACCTCTGCTTTTTCCTAATGAAACTTCTACTTTCCCCATCTCAACTGAGCGAAGCCTGGATTTGTGTGATCAGTTCCCCTCTCAATTACTTTAAAGTCATCACTAAGGTGACTTGAATAACAACCAGAACAAGTTGATTGCTTGACATTTTCAAAATGAATATGAACATTTGTGGAAAAGTTGCTTTCTGCTTGAGGAGTTAACCAAGATGTGGAAGAGGAGGTAGAATTTTTTGCAGGGAGATGTCTACTATAGAAGATATATCTTAAACATTTTTTATTGTCAAATAAAGTCTTTCATTTCACCATTCAAAGTTCTTCTCTTTCACACCTGCTCCAGATTAATTCTTTTGAGATATCAGGATCCATATAACCAAAGATCTATGCTGTCTTTACATAAAAGTGGGAAAACCTCATTAGGGTCAATTCTTGACAACATGGGCTAGTAAAGAGGAGAGCTGGTAAAGATACTCAAAACAAAGAGAATCCTGAAAACATTCTAAAGATTTCTGGAACACATCATAAAATTTTTGAGGCACTAAATTTGCCTCACTTAGCTTGATCTTAGCCCAAATAGGCTGTGAACCTGTAATCTTTAGGCTCCTCAGCTGATGGTAGAGGAGGGTCTATCAAATACCTCTTAGGTAGCAGAGGGAAACCAAACTAGAATTCAACATCTCTCTTGGATAAGTTACATGAGAATAAGAGAAAGCTGACTATATGCCAGGGAGCAACATGACCTTCAGGTAGTGATGTTATTATCATTATGCCAGGATACCAATGGCCGAGTACCAGGAGAAGAGGGGGATCTTAAAAAATTTCATAAGTTGGATAATAGTCATTTCCCCTAAATAGATTCCCATTCTTTCTCCCGTTTAACTGTCCAAGTTTAGTTGATGCAGTTTTGATTCTTTCATGAAAAAAATAAAAAAGACTAAGGGGGAGGGGTGGAAATATTCTAAACCTGATCTACAGAATTGCAGGTGACATTTCCACATGCCCACCTGAATAAATGAAATATGTGGAGCACAGAAAAAGGTGCCAGTTACAAGGTTATTTTCGAGAGAACAACCTGGAGAGAAGATGGCAGGAGAGCGGCCGGCCATGGCTTCCTGGCGTTTCCTAGCAAAGTCTGTTATCTTCCATATGAAAATTCCATCATAAGTAGAAGCTTCCATCTCAAGGATCTTCTGTTCCATGTCAGCCATTGCCAGGTCTTTCAATCCTATACTCCTTTCCAGCTGCTGGACCTAATGGTTGGAATACACATTGTAGTCTTGTTAGACCTACACATCTGCTAAAGCTCCAAGGGAGTGACTGAGGTCCTGTTGGCACCTTCTGACACAAATTCTATCAAGAGCACTCTCAATATTTTAGGGAAAGCTAGAGACAATAAAATCTGCTACTGAAATCCAATTCAACAAAACACAACAATCCCAATTCCCCACATCTGAACTTTCTATCAATTTCTTATAAGACAGGAATTTTCAAGAGATGTTTCCTGAGGCATCTCTATGGATAGTTCCTCGAAAGAATGTACTGGGATGTATTTAACTGGTGTCTAAAAGACAAAACCCTTTTCCCAAACATATCTGGGAATTGACATTCTCAGGGCACCAAGAATAACACAGATACCTCAGACTCAAAAACTATGAAAAGCTGCTGCTACAGAACATTAAAAATCACTCAGTTCCAGGAATATTTCTATCCTCGTGGTCAATGGGATGAAGGAAAAAGCAGTGAAAGTAGATTTCTACTTCTTGAAAACAACATAGCAATTACGGTAACAACTAAATGTTCACCTGGTACGGAGTTATCTGGTAAGGATTTTGGGAGGGAAGAAAAATTAAGTCTTATAATACCTTTTTTAGAAATCTTTAGAGCCAGCTCTTCAGCTCCCAAGATCACTACTGAAAGAAGCGAGGTAGCACAATGTAGAGAAAACAGCAATGAACTAGGAATGAGGAGACTAGGGAAGTATTCCCATCTCTGTCACTAACTAGCTGTGTGACCTTGGTTTCTTCCTATGTAAAATGAATGATTGGACCAGATGACATCCATTGTCTCTTCCAGCTCTAAAATTCTATGCTTTTGAAGTGCAAGATTTAAGTAAAAAGCAGTAAGAACAGTCAGTGCCACACATGCAACACACATTGGGCATGCAAACACAAGTACAGTTCCAAGGGAAGAAAACCGCTGTAACTCCCCAAGATTACAGACCTTGGTACTGAGAGTTTCAATTTTCTCCTGGTCTAGGCGATGCTGCCTGCTGCAAGCTTCGGCTGTCATGGACACTCTCTCCACCTCACGGTTCAAGACACAGACAATGTTCTCAAAAGTGACTGTCTTTCTTTCCAAGGTTTCACATCTCTCCAATAGCTCTGCAGACTTGGACATCTCTGACCCTAAGGCCAATGAGTTGTTTCCCCAGCCCCCCATGTCACCTTGGCCAAGAAGGGGACCAATATCTCCATGGAAGTGCCTGGTCTCAAGGACAAAGTTTAACAACATGCAGAGGTGCTCAGCTACCTTCTGAATTTCATGATCCTGCTGTTTCTCATTTTCCACCTAGAGAAAAGAGGAACAGCTATTAAGTGATTATGGCATATTATAATTTAAACAGATTTACAAAGGAGACAACAATTTTAACTCAAGAAGTGAAAAGAAGAGATATATACACTTAAGAGTCGAAAGATGAAAAGATGAAGGACCTCAAAGATGCCCAGAACTTTTTATTCTGTGATAAATTTTGAAGAAACAAAATTTTAAAAACATGACAAATTTTGACCTCCCCCCCCAACCTCTTTTCAAGGATACCATTACTGACTACAGGTAAATCAGCTACATTTTACATTCAAGATTCAAAACAGATAAATTTCCCATTTTAATCATCATGTAAGAATCTGAAATGTGGTAAAAACTGATGGCAATTCTTTCTACTTCCCAAATGAATATGATTGACCAGATCACCTGTATTTTGACCATAAGTGTCCCTATTAATATACAAAATACTTTCCTTCAAGGAGCTCAGATATAACATTTGTCTCCATGTGCCTCACGCCAGCCTCCAAATAAGTTTCTGCAGAGCTAACAGTAACATCCAAGTAAATTAATGCAGAATATTTTTTTCAAATCTTGGTTCCTCCACTGTAAGTTTTCCTTAAATCCTCATCTTGGTCCATGAAACTTCCTTAATTGTATATAAATCAATTTACCATTTCAAATCTATAAAATCTGTAAGATTTGACCAATGGATTTCAAAGTTCCAAATCTCTTGGGTTAAAGACAGGTTGTATTATTTACAACCGCGTACACAGTACGCTCAACACAATGCATTTTTAGCATGTGGCCAGAAAGTCTCATAGATAGATAATTTGCTTATTAAGTCATTTTGTATTTATTTACTAGTAATTACTAGTAATTTTTTGTATTATCATGACCATCTCTGAACATCTATATTTGATAGCTTAAGACTAACTCATTCTAACAAGTCTTACATGATCAAACACAAGTCTGCTCTTGGAACTTAAATATTTTTAATTCATCCCATTATTTTGATACTCGTTGATATTTATTCCTAATTTTTTTTTGTGGCGAATCATGTATATATTTTGCCTCTCTACCAAGGTTTTAAGTTCCTAGAAGGTTGAGTACTTGCTTCAAACAGTTGTTTAAATTGTGAAAAGGAGAACACGAAGCAATCCCCTGACATGACAATCCCTTAGTGGAAGGAATGTCAGGAAACACATTAAGCGTGGTCAACTTATTAATGAGAATGAGGGCATACATTTTATCTAAAATAATATGATCTTAACAAACTGAGAGCAGAATAACAACTTTATATATAAGATTCATTCTTGGCTTTGTAATATTTCAGCTCTTGAAATAAAAGAAGCTTAAAAGAATAAGATTCAGTTATTCTCAATCTCCCTTTAGGAGCTATATATACACTGAATAGCAACAGCCTTCTGCCACTACAAATAAACACAAACTGTGCTCACTCACCATTTCAGTACAGCCAACAACATGGAATTTGCAAGGCCCTTTGCATTTGCCACAGGCCTTGACATGGTCCTGAAACTAAACAAAGACAAAAGAGAAATATAACACATATATGATCAATTCAATTCAACAAACATTAAGCACCAACTATGTGCTGGCACTAGGGGGAAACAAAAATGAAAAAATGAGACAGTCCTGATCCTCAAGGAGTTTCTGATTTCTTACTACAAGTTAGCACACAGGAGAGCTTCCTTCTACAGAGGGCAAGACATCGCCTCTTCCTTTACTGAGAAATTAAAGACATCTATCAGGAGCTTCCTCTGCTTTCATATTTGACACCTCAAACCCCTCTACATCAATTTTCCATTCTTACTTCCTTTGCTCCAACCTCTGATAAATAAGTGGCTCTTCTCCTTGCTAAGGCCACCGTTCTACTTGTGCCCTTAAAAGTGTTCCTTCCTATTTCAAATGGAAAGCATGTCTCTTTGATCATATCTCACTTAAACACACTTTCAATCTCTCCTTATGTACTGGTTCCTTCCTTTCTGTCTACACAAATATTCAGGTCTCCTCCATCCCTGAAAAATTTTCACTTGACCCAGCCCCCATAAATTATCATTCCATAATTTTTCTCCCATTCATATTAAATCCTTTTATACTGATTCATAGCCAAAAAACTCTTAGAAAAAGCTGTATACATTCACTTCATTTCTTCATACTCCACTTACATTTCAACCTCCTGCTATCTGGCTTCTAACCCACCACTGTACTGAAACTGCCCCTCTTCTTCAAGGCTACCAAAAATCTAACAAATGCTAAAAACAATGATCTTTTTCTGGTCTTCATCCTTCTAGACCTATCTGCTGCTTTTGACAGCAGATCACTCCTTCCTTCATACTCTCTCCTCCTTGTGTTTTCATAACATTGCTTTCTCTTGGTTCTTTTCCTACTTGTCTTAACACTCCTCAGTCTCCTTTGTTAGATCATTACCTTCTTTCCCCTAACTCTAATTACTGCCCAAGCTTCTGTCCTGGGCTCTTTAGTCTTCTCTCTCTACATTTTCTCTTAAAGAGCTCATCTGCCCCAATAGTTTAATTATCATCTCTATGAAGATGATTCCCAAATTTATGTATCCAGTTCTAATGTCTCTTGTGAGTTCCAGTCCCAAGTGTGTGCTTGACATTTCTACTTAGATGCCCTGTAGGCATCTCAAACACATGTCCAAAACTGAACTTATTACCTTCCCCAAACCTTTTTCCTTTTCCAATCAGTCACTCAATAAGCATTTGTTAAGTCCCTACTACATGTGCCAGGCACTGTGTGAAGTGATAGTGTACAAAGACAATAATAAATAGTGTCTGCTTTCAAGAAGCTCACATTGCAAACTTCCTATTTCAGTTGAGGGTACCACCAATCTTTTAAGTACCCAAGTTCACAATCTAGGAGTCATTCACAACTCATTAGTCTCCATTTCTCTTTATATATTCAATCTGCTAGGAAGTTAGGTGGTGTAGTAGAGTACTGGGTCTGGAGTCAAGAAGATTTGCGTTCCAATCTGGCCTCAGACACTTACTAGCTGTGTGACCCTGGGCAAACCACTTTATGTCTCTCTGCAAAAAGGGGATAATAATAGTACCTACCTCCCAGGCTTGCTGCAAGGATCAAATGAGATAATAATTGCAAAGTACCTGGCACACAGTAATGCTATATAAACGGTAGTTATGATGATAATGTGCAGGAAAAGTCTTTGATCAGCCAAAATGAAATTGCATAGGAAATATGTCTGGATTGGCTGAGGAAACTTTATCATTCCATATGAGTCACTTATGAAATATCAAGCCAGTAAATGGTCCTGAGAGACTGAAATGAGCAAAAGCCAAGACAATGCATTCCAGCAACACCCCTGAGGAGGAGTTGCTTGGGAGGGAGGAAAAT
>NW_020940358.1:493353-566727 GCF_900497805.2 Vombatus ursinus | reverse complement strand
AAATGACTCTTTCTAAAAGCTACTTAAGTTTGGCTAAGTAAATGATAATCCCCTCACAATCAAGATGGATAGGGGCTCTGGAAAAGATACTTGCCAACTCCTCAGGGTAAATTCTAGAGCCCTGAGAAGGCCTTGTAGCCATGATCTGGGGCTGAGCCTCATCAGTATGATCGGGAGCTGATATTGTAGTTCCATACACGCACAACATCTCATAACAATCCCTTTTTATCCATTTATCTGGCTGTCCACCCAGTCTAGCCCCTCATCACCTGTCAACTAGACTACTGCAATACTCTTTACCCTCTCCAATTCATCTTCCACACAACCAATATAATTTGCCTAAAGCAAAGGTACGACTATATCACTCCCCTATTCAAAAATCCTCAGTGGTCCCTACTGCCTCTAGGACTTAGTGCAATTTAATTAGCATTTATTAGGCATATACCACCTGCCAGGTACTGTGCTAGGTCCTGCAGATGCAAAAACAGAAATAAAAATAGTTCCTGCCCTCAATAAACTTACATTCTATTGAGTAAAAGATGAACTCCTCTGGTTTTCATTTCAAACTCTGGCTTGACTTCACTTCATAGTCTGGCTCCAGCCAATTTTCCAGCTTATTTCACATTATTCCTCTTCATTAAATCTATGTTCTAGCCATCACAGTGGATGAAACATATTTTCCAACTACAATTAAGTTTTTGCTTCACCAATTATGAAGGGTAGGAATGCTTCACTATAAGGTGAGAATGTTCTCAAAGAGTTGTGTGTATGACTTGACATTTTAGAATACTGTCAATGATTTTTTGTTTTCAGTATCTAGATAATAGAGAGAGCATTCAAGTTCACTCTAACAAGAAAGTTTTCCTCATTCTTTGATAAATGCTAATTAAAATACATAAGGACGAATTTCTATTACATGGCTGGCTCTCTGGTTACAGTAATGGTTACAGTGAAAATATAGGTGATGCAAAAATAAAATGGATTAGTAAAAATTTATGTTTTATGAAGAACCGAAAAATCAGGATATCTGGACACTGAACCATCTCTGTCAATAAATCATGATCTATAAAAGGATCCTGGAAGGTGAATCAGCAAATATTCCTCAGTATTAAACAGTCCTCAGTTAGAGGAATAGTATCAAGTATTATTCACCTTCACACCAAGGGGAAATGGACATGCAACAATAAGATGAAGTAAATGGGCTTAAATTTACCCATCATTTGGATAAGTTAACATGAGAATGAGTTACCAAGTGAAGCTCTGCTAGGACACTTGAATACAACCAGTTATCTAATATAGTTTAGGTTAACTGACAAGGAAGTAGAAACATGAACAGAAGTAAGAGCTAAATGACTACTATGATTCTTTCATAGGATCACACAATTAGAATGGCAAAGGACATTAGAAATCATCTAGTCTAAGCCCTTTAGTTTAGAGGTGAGGAAATACAGGTCGAGAGGGGTTAATTAAGTGCCTAAGAATGACTTAAAGGAATGTAGTATGTGAATACCACGGAATATTACTGTGTTCTAATAAAAGATGAATATAAGATCAGAGATACATGGGAAGACTTACTTGAACTGATGAAGAGCAAAGTAAGCAGAACAAGAACGATATATTTAGTGATTTTAATAATGTAAACAAAAAAGCTCAATACTGAGCAGCTGTTTTGACCAATTCTGATCCTGGAGGAAAAAGAAGGAAACACGCTTTTCTTGCTTTGGCAGAGATGTGGGGAACTATGAATACAAAACACTGTATATACAGCCAGACATGGTAACTATGTCAGGTGGTTTTGCTTAACTGGTAGAACAGGGATTTTAACCTAGGTTCTTTTAAACTCCAAATATAGTGCTTTTCCTACTTCTTTCTAACTTTATGATTTTATGATACTATGACCTTGGTTAAGTTTGATAATCACTATCTGTCTTGTTTTTCCATCTTTAAAACAGGAATAAGTTTATTGACTTTATTGACCTCAGAGGAATATTATAATAGCTATAAGGAAAATATAAATTTAAAAATGTTAAGCTACTTAGAAGAAAAACGCTATATAAATCAGTAGAGTATACAGGCTTTCTTCAACATTAAAAATGTACTTACATCAAAATTGCAGGGAGCAGTAATGCTTTAAGAGCAATACTTTTTAAAAATCATATTTCCTCTTTTAACTATAGAAAAAAGATCTATCTTAGTCAATTTTTTTTTTTGAGAATCTGTGTCTTCTATTATTTATAAAAGTAAAGTGTCTTGGCACACAATAGATACTTAATAAATGTATACTGAATGAAGTAAACAAGTTTCCAGGATAGGCAGAAAGACCCACTCTTTCACAGGTTTCTTCAAGACATGTCTATGACAACACAAATGTCCTAAGAATATCTAAGCAGCTATCAGAAAAACCCCAAGTCCCTAAACAAATTATTGTTTCTTGAGGCCTGTGGATCTTGTGTGTCACTAAAAAATTATTTTTATTTACATTTACTTCAGTAATTTTGTTCCTGGTGTTATCCTGGATTAACTGATAAAACTCTCACTTGATATGCAATTCTCCTGAAATAATACTGACTGGCAAGTCATGACAGCATTAAAAATAACATGAGGGCAATAATGAGTAATCAGCCTAGAAAAACAGACAAAAGTCAGATTGTGAATGGCTTTAAAATGCCAAACATAGGTATTTATATTTTATCCTAGAGACGATAAGGAGCACTAAAGCTTCCTGAAGAAAGAAGAGACATGGTCAGACATGTGCTTTAGGAATATAAATTTGGCAGCTTCATGGAAGATGGACTGGAGATGAATTTTCATGTAAGAAGAATTAGGAAGTTATTGTAATAGTCCAGTACAGGTAAGTGCATAAGAGATGTACAAAACTGTGTAAGGCCCATGGTAAAAGGTCATACTCAGGAATCAAGTAATTCATAGGAAAAAACACTTTTTAACATTTTTTAAAAGTTACTGGAAATAGCCATTTGACAACTTGCTTGTAAGAACTTTTGCTGGAAAAATAAAAGGTGTTGCCATTTTTTTTTTTTTGTCACTTTGCTATCAATATACTGCCAATGGGAGGAAGGCTTATATTTCTATTCACTAGCTTTCTTATCTGCAAGGTCCTTGGCATGTGGGCCAATCATTTTTCTCTCTTTTCTGGGCCTTGTAGGCCTGAGTCTGTAATTTTGTCTCAATGTCATTCAGTATAAATGCAATGTTTATAAAATGAGCATATTCTGTTATCCTGAGTCCTAAAATATAAGAAAGAAACTCAACTTACTTTTTCTCGAAGAATTTTCTTCTTACCACAGCCTTCACAAGTCAAGGGAAATTTGGGACAGATCTCGTCATGGGCCTTCAAAAAAAGAGACAAGAATCATTAGGGCTGACAGTCAAAAGTGACCCTCAACTGAGAATAACTTCCTTCAATTCTACCTAATTCTACCTAAATAGCCCATCTGGTAATGAAGATTAATCATGAAAGCTAAGTATTGCTTGGGCAATTCTTCCATTAATATAATTTCTTAAAGCCATGAAAAAGATCTCTTCCCATGACATTGATAACTGAATCTTCTTAACACAGAAATTGAAACCACAAAAGTAGCACTGACTAAGCAGAAATTTAACTTCCTAGTTCAAAATAACTTGGTGGCTCTAAATTAAGAGGTTTGGGGACTAAAAACAGAAAGGAAAAGCATTTCATCTTTCCTGCCAATGCTTCTTAGAAAAGTAAGTTTGTTAGGACTCTAAAATCAGCATGCCAGATCAAGACTTCCAGTATAGTAAGTAAGACTTCCAGTAAGTAAGACTTCAAGACTTCCCTGGCTAGTGAACAATATCTCTATAGTCTCAGGCCTTTACAAGACCATGCTAAAAGAAACATCAGTGATCTGAAGACATTACTAACATTTTAGTTTGCCTTTACTATAGATACCATATATATAACATGTCCTCAAAAGTCTTAGTCTTGTTTTAAACTAAAGAATAATAATAGCTTAAAACTATGCTAAGACTTTTTTAGGACACCCTTTATATGTCAGGTCTATTTTTAAACATTAGTTTTCCTTGCCCTCTTTTAATGTATTTCTTCTCCATTCCAGCTCAGTAAATGCTTTTTGATTGACTCATACCTGTTAAAAAGAAATTATGGGGCAGCTAGGTGGTGAAGTGCCTAGAGCACTGGCCCTGGATTCAGGAGGACCTGAGTTCAAATCCAGCCTCAGACACATAACACTTACTGGCTGTGTGATTCTGGGCAAGTCACTTAACCCCAACTGCCTCGCAAAAAAAAAGAAAAAAGAAAAAAAAAGAAACTGTGGTCAAAGGATTTCAATAGGTAGTTATCAAGGAATGAAATCCAAGCTACCTGTACTCATATGAAAAAAAATCCTCCAAATCACTAATAATAAGAGAAATACAAATCAATACAATTCTAAGGTTCACCCTCACCCCCATCAGATTGATAAACGAAAAATGAAAATGACACAGGTTGAAGGAGCTGTGGGAAAAAAGACACATTAATACACTGTTGGTGAAGCTGTGAACTGGTACAGCCATTCTGAAAAACAATTTGTACCTAGATCCTTACATTCCTTTTGACCCAGCAATACCACTATGAGGTTTACACTCCAATGAGTTTTATAAAAGAAAAAGGAAAGAGTCCTATATATAGTACAATATATTTGCAAAAGCTTCTTTTGTAGTGGCAAAGAACTGGAAACTAAAAGGATAATAGTCAACTAAGAATGGATGAACAAATCATGGTATATGAATGTAACGGAATACTATTGTGCTACGAGAAATAAAGAAAGAGACTGCTTCAGAGCCCGGGAAGGCTTGTCTGAATTGATTCAGAATGAAGTGAGCAGAATCAAGAGAACAATTTATACTATAATATCAATACTGTAAAAATGAACAATTCTTTTTTTCGTGATTTTTTTTTTTTTCCTTTTTGGCTAGGTTAAGTGACTTGCCTAGGGTCACACAGCTAATAAGTGTTATGTGTCTGAGGCCACATTTGAACTCAGGTCCTCCTGACTCCAAGGCTGGAGCTCTATCCATTGCACCACCTAGCTGCCCCCAAAATGAACAATTCTGAAAGCATTAAGAACTTTGTTAACAATTAAGCCTGGTTCAAAATAATGGAGAATGCTACCCAGTTCTTGATAAAGAAGTGATAGACTAATATGCAAAAAGATACACATTTTTAGATATGGTCAATATGAAAATTTGTTTTGCTTAACTATGTTTATTTGTTACAAAGGTTTTCGTTTTTTTATCTTTTCAGTAAGGGAGGTGAAAGGGAAGGAGGAAAATTGTCAGTCATAAACCTTCAATCTTACTGATACTCAAATGTTCCTACTAAATGAAATAAAATGGCTAGAAACTCTTTGGAAACAAGATGTTTCCCATCAACACTGGTCTAATAATCAATAAAATATGTTAAATCACATCTCTCTGTTGTTATTTTTTTACTGATAAAATAAATCAGCCACTGTTATCTTTGTTCTATATAAATACTGTAAGAGATCACTAAAACCATTGCCACTAGAACACTTTTTTAAAAACCATTTATCTGCTTTATGACAAATTACTTTAAGATTGTAAAACGCTAGATGTGCGAAACACAAGAGAACTGAGCAGTTTTAAATAACATATCCACTCCTACTTCAATCAAAAACATAGGACCACTCAGTGTACCATCCCAAATAATACTCAGGTTGCATGTCTATCGAATCCCTCACTCCAACAAACTTCTTCACTTACTCCACCCAGTATCAGAACTTCCTACACAATCACCCAATCTACAAGAGAAAAACAGGACCTCTTGCCATAAATGCAGAACACCCAACAATAACAAAACCTAAGGCAAGTGAATAAATTTCATGTGCATCTGACTCAAGTCCAATAGCTGACTTTTATAGCTAGCACAATGAGTTCATATTGAGATCATCACCAGAAGTCCAGCACAGAGCAGGCACTTAAATAAAAGTTTGTTGAACTAAAATGAAGGAAAAAGAGAGGAAAGAAAACAGGAACAAACGAAAGGTTTCAGTAGTACTGCCTCTATCATATAATGGGAGCAATACCATGCTGTCTAAAAATCAACCAAGATTCTTAGACAGGATAAAAACTACTTGTAGAATAGTAAGCCACTGCCATTTAGAGATAGTCTGAAGGCTGAGGGCACAGAAAGTACATATGACCTCTCCTCGTGTTCCCTTGCCCACCACCTCCAACTCCAGTGCCCCAGTTAGCCCTGAGCCCCTCTGGCTTTAGGCTGAAGTCTGGAATCCAAAGAGAGTACGACAGGATTGTGCTGAAGTTTACAATACAGATGTCATAGATGGTCCTCAACCAATTCATTTTTTCATTCTGATATGATCACAGGTTTGAGAAATGCCAAGGAGAAAATGAAAGTATTAAAAATTGTTTTGTAATCACTTTATGTATCCAGAAGTTAAGTCATGCTATCACACAACTCACCTATATTGCAATTCTTTGTGATGACAATGAAAGTAAGCAACGAAAACAAAAAATAAAACCAGAAAAGAGAACTTGGCAGATTTAAAAACTAATAGGTTTATTGTACTACATGCGTATTGTTAATAACCTACCATCATTTTACTATAAAAAAGCACTAAATTTAAGAGTTCCCAAAAAATGACTGTCTCTTCAGCCCATTAGAAGTTTGTTTGTTCTACTGCAGCTTTTGTCATAGATCATCACAGATCCTAAATCAGTCAATTTGGGTGAAAAGGCAGAACTACACTGTAAAAGCGACATGTGGCCAAGTGACTCCTGCTTTTGGTCTCGTACCTTAATATCAGGATAGTAGAAAAGAACTTTGCAGTATCTGCAGTTGAGGCTTCTCTTTGGGCATTCCCGCTCAGAATGGTGCTCCTTCTCACCCAGTTTGATCATCCACTTACATGCTGGGCACTCGATTAGCATGAATGGGCAGTGTCCTTCATGGCAGCTCTGTGGCAACAAAGGGAGCAGGTTCAATAGAGCAAACAATGGGAGGTTTACTGGGAGTCACCGAAATAGGGATCTGCTGTTTTGTCAGCCAGCTTAATTAACTCCCTGACAGTGCCACAAGAAGAGGGTCATGTGTATATGCCCTCATTTTCTTATTCTGGAATTAGGTTTAAAGGTGCTGCTCTAAAGACACTAAATGTAAAGTAGTCAAGACTGGACCAAAATGATGGTCATAAGTCGGAGGAATGTTCCTTCTTTTGCATCTTCCGGTAAATCTGAGAATGGACAAGATCCCTTACTGATATGGCTGGATAGGTGTAGCAAGGTAAAAGTATGAAGAAAATCTGATCTTATGTTAGCTTTAAGAGAGAAAGAAAAATGGTAAGAATGATGACGAAGTCCCCCAGACTTTGCTGAAGAGGAAACAGAACATCACCTCTTTTAAAATCCATCAAGAGATACCTTTAGGGCTTCTGGCTGTGGCAGCAGTTAGAGGTATAAGAACTTTATTTTTATATGCTCCTTTGACCTTCGGCAAATTTCCTAGAGTAATAAAGCTTATGACTGCCCCCAGAAGAAGCAGGTCTCTCATGCCAGCAACAGCCTAGACAGAGGCAGTCAAGGAAAATATTCTCCTTTTCTCAAAGTATCTGTTTAATTTCCTGGTGGGATTTTCCACTATCTGGACTCCCTCTCATATTTATATCACTCAAACATAAATCAGGCACACTTTTCATCTGCTATCTAACATTGTCATTTCCTCTTCAAGGTGTTCAATTTAGCTCACAGTGCCAAGCCACTAAAGACCAAATGCCAAATTCTCAAATGTGCCCATTGAAGGGTAACATTAAACTCAAAGAATGTAACTTCTTTTTGACTTTCATTTTAAAAGGCCCAACCGACTAGACTTCTCCTTGCCTTGATCACTTTCCTAAGCCATCCTAATCCAGGCCAGCTGTCTTGAAGACACTTAAGATGATTTTACACAAAAGAAGTCAAGGAAATATGGTTGAGTCAATGCAATTTCAATTCCTAAGTGGAAAAAAATCCCTCCATATATACATATTACTGACATTAAGTTAGGAACATTAATATATTTAGGTTAGGCACTGCACCCTAAACCTTTGCTGCCATTCTCTACCTATTCCTGTTTGCCCCCCTTCTTTTTTCATATTTGCTTTATTCCAAGCATTTTAAAATTTCCTCCATTTTGCCACCAAGCTAATTGTACCTGTACTAATCTTTTAAAAATGTTCTTTCATAAAACTTTGCTCCACTCATCTAGTGTGTATTAAGTGTGTCTTTTTACTGTGATAGGCACTGTGAATAAATTTTTTTAAAGGCAGGCTATTTACAGTCCCTGTCCTAAAGGAGTTTACAACCTAGCTAGAGAGACAAGTATATTCATGTGGAAAAAAAAAAACCTAGAAAAAGAATGCAGGGCAATATACAGGGCATCCCAAAAGTCTTAGGGAAGTTTAAATTTTAACAGTTTAAAACTGGGAGAGGTGTGAGAAGGGGGAAGTACACTAAAACTTTTGGGATACCCCATATAAGCAAGTGGAATTCAGTGTGGTAGAGATTTTAAACTTCCTGAGGACTAGGACTACAAATAGACTACTTTTCTTGTTTTAGCCACAGTGCCTACCACAGGAACGGTCATGTGGTAATCAATGCATTCAGTGTAAGTGGCCTAATAAAGATCTTTCACAAACATGGCATGCTCTGTGTCAACAAACAGGGACAGCACTAACCGTAGCATCTTAAAGGACAACTAGATACTGCCATGGCTTATAGAAAAACTATAAAAATGTGGTTCCATGCAAGTTGGTAAAGCCCTTGAATTCTACCATATTCCATAAGCTCATCAAACCTCCTAAACAAGCTCCAGAGTTGGCAGCAGTGATACATGAAGATCTGAAGGACCACTGAATCTATACGGTGAGCACCTCCTTTATATGCTACCTCATGAAAAATGCCCTTTCAGTTTCACATGCTTTCTGAAAGGTTCGGGGCAATGACAAATCAATGGTTTCCAATGCCATATCAAGTGGTATCAAACATAAGCAGTATACATATTTCTTTTTGAGTTTCTGGTAAATGCTTACAATCTAGACAAGGAAAACTGTTGTTTTGAAGCATAAAATACAACTATACTGAGTAAGTAAAGCCAAAAATATTTTCATCATCAAACATACTTATGTATCTTCCTCTCCTAAGGTAACCTGGTGGCCCTCCATTCCCAAGACTCACCATGCTAGTATCAGACAGTGCAAACACTCAACGACTTTAGCCCTCCCTACTGCAGTTCAGAATTCCTGAACTCAAATGATCCACGACTTCAGCCTCCCCAGCAGCAGGAATTACAGGTGTGCCCCACTACATTTTGTCCCAGCTTTTTTCAACGACACCTTCTTTTATGTTGTTGTGGTCATTACTCCACTTACTTCATTTACTCTAAGTGCTATAAATATTCCCAAGTTTTTCTGTATACTTCATGTCATTTCATACGGTACAATAATATTTCATTAGATCAGAGGCTCTTATCCTGGGGTCACAAATAAATACCAACAAAATTGGTTTCTTTTGTAACTCTAAACATTTTATTTCATGCCTTTAAAAGCACTGGCTCCATAGGCTTCACCAGCCTGCCAAAGGAGTCCATGACAACAAAAAAGTTAAGAACCCCTACATTACTTAAATGCACTGCAATTTGTTTAAGCAATGCTCAAAGAAAAGCATTCACTTTATCAGTAGCTGTTTCTACCACAAAAATTCCTCTACAGATATTTTTGTATATATGAGACCTTTACCTTTGTGTCTGATCTCCTTGGGACATATGACTAGTAGTGATGTTAATGGATCATAGGGTATGTGAGGTTGAATGACCTTTCTAACAGAATTTCAAACAATTTTAAAGAATGCCTGGTCCAATTCACACTTCTACCAACAGTACATAATATAATCAAGAATTCCAGAGCTGCAAGGGAACTCAGTAGCTAACTACCTAACTAGAGTCCAACCAACACTCAAAGAAACATATCGTAGCAGAAAGACATCTGCTTCTATAACACACCTGACAAACTGTCAACCTTCTTTTGCTTGAAGCCCTCCAATGAAAAGGAAACTACTACCTCCTCCCACAGTGGCCCATTTTACTTCTAAGCTGTTTTAACTGTTAAGTTTTTCCTGACATCGCACCTAAGTTTGACTCTTTGAAATGTTTACCCATTGCTCTTGGTTCTGCCCTCTGGGATCAACCAAACCCAGAACCTCTGACTCCAAACCTAGGGCTTTATCCTCGGTACCACACTGTCAGCAAGCACGGTAAGGGACCACAGAGAAAATCATTCCAACCCCTTAATTTTACAAGGTAGGAAAATGAGGCACAGGGTCCCTATCTTTCACAGTCCCTTCCACATTGATAAATTTGATCTTTTGTTACCTTTGCCAAGCTGATGGGTGTGATGCAAAGTGAAATCACAGGAATGTTTTAATAGGAATTTCTCTTATTATTATTAGTGATTTGGAGGGGAAAAGACCTAATGTACAAAAATATTTATAGCAGCCCTTTTTGTGGTGGCAAAGAATCAGAAATTGAGAGGATGCCCATCAATTGGAGAATGACTGAACAAGTGGTATGATTATGATGGAATGTTGTGCTAAGAAATGACAAACAGGATGATTTCAGAAAAATCTGGGAAGATTTATATGAAGTGATGCAAAGTTAAGTGAGTAAAACCAGGAGAACATTGTACATAATAACAGCAATATTGTAAAGTGTTGATCAACTGTGAAAGATTTAACTACTCTGATCAAGACAATGATCTAAGACAATTCCAAAGGACCCATGATGAAAAATGCTATCCATCTCCAGAGACAGAACAAATCAACTGATTACAGACTGAAGAACAAATTTTGACTATGTTTCTTGCTATTATTATTATAAGCAACATGACTAATATGGGAATGTTTTGCATGACTTCACATGTATAATTGATATCACATTGTTTGCCTCTTCAAGGGATGGGAAGGGGCTAAAGGAAAAGAATTTGAAATACAAAAAAATTTTTTAATGAATGTTAAAAATAAAGAAAAATTAGTGATTTGAAATTCTCACGTGGTGCTTTTAAAATCTTATTTTTATTATGTTTTTAGTTTATACATCACATTTATTTCTGAACATATTCTTCTCTTTTCTCCTAAGTAAGCCATCCATTGTAACAAATTTTTTTAAGAGGAAAAAAAGCACTTCACCAAAACTAAGCAACACCTTGACTATGTTTGACAGTATATGTAATATTCCACATCTATAATCTCCCACCTTTGTTATTAAGGGAGGAAAGTGCAGTTTCTCAACTCTTCTCCTTAGACAAGCTTGGTTACTATAATTATCTAGTATTCAATTTCTTTTTACCCCTATTCTTTCCAAATCTATTGTTTTCCTGCTTCCAAAGCTTCTTTTAATTCCTCATATTTGTAATTCTTATTGCACAGATACAGTCCATTATATTTATATACCAATTTTTTTTCCCCATTCTCCAAGTGACAGGCATCTATCGTCTATTTCAGTTTCTTTGCTACCATAAAAAGTGCCACTAGGACTATTTGGGGATATATAGGTCCTTCCTTTCTGTCTTTGACCTTCTTGGGGGTACATACCTAGCAGCGGGACTCAGGTATGGACATTTTATCTACTTTAGAGTAATTCCAAATTGTTTCCTAGAATTATTGTGCCAATTCACGATTCCACTAACAATGTATCAGGATGTCTTCCTTTCTATAACCTCTTCAACAATGACTATTCCTATCTTTTTTATCTTTGACAATTAACTGGGTCTGAGATGACCTCAGAGTCATTTTGATTTGCATTCCTCCTCTCAGTGATTGGGAGCAATTTTTCATAATGTTGTTAATAGTCTGAACTTCTTTTAATAATTATTTGTTCATATTCTTAGTCCACTTATCCACTGGGGAATAGCTCTTGGTCTTATTTTTTGTTGTTGTTCAATCATTTCAGTCATGTCTGACTCCTCATGATCCCGTTTGGGGTTTTCATGCAAAGATACTGGAAGGGTTTGCCATTTCTTCTCTAGCTCATTTGACAGATGAGGAACTGAGGTCAACAGGGTTAAGTGACTTGCCCAGGGTCACACAGCTAGTAAATATTTGAGGCTGGATTTGAACTCAGGTCTTACTGACTCTAGGCCCAATACTCTATCCACTATGCCACCTAGCTCCTACTTAGTCTACATTTGTGTTAATTCCCTATTTACCTTGCATATCAGAGATATCTGATGCAAAGGATTTTTTGCCCCCAGTCAAGAGTTTCCCTTATTATCCCTGCTGCATTGATTTTCTTGTGCAAAAGCTTTTCAATGTTATAAAATTAAAAAAAAAAAAATTTATCTTCTCTGTTCCTCATTTGGTTAAGAATCTTCCCATCATTTTCCCATCTTGGTGCAAAGTACTTAATTTTGTTCTCTTCTAATTTTTAAAAATGGTGTTACCTTTAATATATAGGTCCAGTATTAATATCTATTTTGAGTTTATGGTACTGTATGGTACAAGATATTGGTCTAAACCTAATTTCTGCTAAACTACTTTCCAGTCTTTACATCAGACAAATGCATGTTGGTAGTTTGCACTTCTTCTTTGGAAAACTGCCTGAGAACAGTTTGTTTTCACACAGACATGAAACTGAATGTGACATGTATTTTAGAAGATAAGGAAAATAAGTTTAATTAGAGAAAACTTGAATTAGAGTGCTGAGAGAAAATAAAGAGATAAATAGCGAGCTAGGTGATGGACGGTCCTGAATGCCA
This sequence comes from Vombatus ursinus, assembly GCF_900497805.2. Lineage (NCBI taxonomy): Eukaryota > Metazoa > Chordata > Mammalia > Diprotodontia > Vombatidae > Vombatus > Vombatus ursinus. Next base: position 553,927 of record NW_020940358.1, on the reverse strand, counting down.
ACATTAAAAGCTAAACATGTTTTAACAGATTATCTTGGTATTTGTCGTGTTAAACAAGAAAATCAATCAACTAACTAATCAGAAATCATTTATTAATTGATTACTATGTTCTAAGTACTGAGTGTTGGGGATATAAAAAGTGGCAAAAAATATCCCTTTCCCTCAAAGAATGAGTACTCTAATGGAGAGAACATGAAAATAAATAGGTACATGCCATGCACATGCAGATTAGATGGGAGGTAACCTTGGAAGAGAAGGTTCTAACAACTGAAAGGGACCAAGATGAGTCTTGAAGGAAGTCAGGAACTGATTATTCTAGGAGGTGGAGGTGAGAAGGGAAAGCCTGCGGGATAGCCAATACAAAGGCAAAGATATGGGAGATGGCAGTGTCATGTTCAAAGAACAGTAAGTAGGCCAGCAGTACAGCTGATCATAGTGCACTAGAGGAGTGTACTGGCTTTACTTAATTTTATGTTCTCAAACAAAATGCAGTTTGCTATGTATTATCTTTTCAGTAAGAATTTACCAATTAGGGAACACACCTTATTCCATGACTGGTGAATCTGACAGTATTGACTAGTACCATACAGTATGTAATTATTTATGTAAAAAAGGAGCCAATAGGTCCAATTGCTCATATGAAGATTGGAGATAACACACTGCATACATGAGTTTTTGTATTATACCAAAGTATTGCTTTGCCAAAGGCCTGAGAGCTCAATAAAACAAGAAAGGCCTTGTCCAGACTGAAACATCACCTGAAAATATCCCCTTTCCCTAATATCTAACTTTTACCAAGGTTCAAGAATTAAGAAGCTTTTAAATATTCAAATATAATACACAAATTGGGTATATGGGAATTCTGAAAAACAGAAAGCTTTAACTAAGGGCATCATACTGAATTCTGGAAATTAGGTAGGCTTACAGGCAAGGAAGAATAGCCTATTTATAGGCCTATATATTCCATATAATATTACAGTGTTTTGTTTTTAAGAGAAACAGATATACTGAAAAAGCATTTACATTTTTGGATAAATCAAATCAACTGTCTCAAAAATGACAAGTGCTTTATTCTTTAAGAACTTGAGAGCAAACCACCTGAATGCATATGGAGGGAAACTAAGCCTGTATCTAATACTTAATGTCTGACACCAGTTGACATATCAGTGACTTCTGTGAAAACTGGTACAGAATTTCAGAAAACTCTTTACTGTTTTTGATACTCCCCCACTCCCTTTTTTTTGTGAAATAGATGGTGGATAGCATTATTTGCGAGATGATCCTTCTCTGACTTTATTACTTCCTTTATCATTTTTTTCTGAATTCAAAAGCAGACTGAAATAAATTTAAATATTGACTATCTGGGGCTCTCCCTAATATTAGTATTTGTTCTCCAATGATACCCAATTGGTTTAGTAATTATTTTATCACATGAGTTTTCGGCCTAAGGGGATTTTTCTGGGCTTCTTTGGAGAACAATCTGACTGCCTTTGAAAGGAACATGCCAGAAAACACAGATTTGGTTTACTCTTGTATTACTCTACAGTTTTAAGTATCCACAAATATGCTCACTGAGTATTTTCATTCCATGTGCATTAACACAGCTGCTAAGAGCAAAGATTAGATATTTTAGGAGTAAGCAAAATATATAAAAATCCCAGGGAATGACTAACAGCCTATGTTGTAACCTCTTTTCTAAGCACTTGGTCTATTCAATCTCACACTCAGTCAGCCCTTGGGGTATACCTTGTCATACTGTAGGGTTTGGACTGACTTTTCAGATCTGGTATCTAAATACTATTTGATTTTCCACAGACTTTTTTCTTCACACCCAGTTCTGGGGCTTTCATCTTTGGGGCCTGAAAGATAAATCCACAAACCCATTAACATTACTGAGGTAAGTCTACATCTGTTCAACCTCCCTCTCAAAGTGTCCAAGTATGGCTTGAAAGAAGGCTAGAGCCCTTGCCTCTAATCAACCTATCAATAGTGGCTTGCTATTAAAATCCTGTTACGAAGGGCATGTCCAAATAGAAATGAAAGTTCTGGTAAATCTTTTCTCATAGCACTTAAAGCTTAATGCCACTAAGTACAAGCTTAATTATAGTCATAAGTATTCCTAAATTTACAATAGCGGCACTGAAGACCAACAGGCATTATATTAAAACCTATATTAACAGAAACTTTAAAGGCTAGTCAGGGAATCTCAAAATCAATTTTAGTAATACCAACATTACAAAAAAAAACCCTAAGTCTATAACAGAAGAGTTCAATCTTGCCACCAAAACAGTGAGTGAAAAAAACCACTACGGATTCTACAAATAATGTGGCTAGTAGGGTAGAGGTATGTATGTATGTATGAAATGGAGAAGTATTTTGGGGAAATTCTCTTCTCCAAAACCACTTTTCTACCAATTTCAGGAAAATCTGGAAAATATTAGGAGTTTCTGAAACAGTAGCATAAAACCTAAAATACATAATTCATTTTACTTATAAAAGTCTGAATTCTGGACTCTAATACAAACCTAAACCAATGTTGTCTATAACCTGAATTTAACAATACATGTTAATTTTCTCAGTCTAATTAACTGGTTTTGCTTCTTTGTTTTAATACATTTTCTTTAGCAATTCTAAATAGCCAAAGACTAAACCATACAAATCCAATTTCCCACTGAGCTGATTTAAAGCCTGTATCACTATAGATTTATAAGAACTGCTTTGCTGTCTTAATCCCTAGATGAATCTAGAGTACTTACACTATAGCAGATACCACTGCCCTGTCCTTCCCACCTGCCAAGAAACCCTGTGACTACAACTTTATCACTAAAAGGAAGTTCCTATTTTTTCCTCATCAACCTTACCTAGATTAACAACTGAGTCATCAATTTTTCATTCAATTACAATTTAACTGAGTTTTAAGTAAATGTAAGCATCATACTTCCAAGTTTCAAATGAGACCAATTTGACTCGATTCATTATTTCAAAGACTATTAATTTCTCCATATTGTATATGGATTTTTAAAATTGTGCTTTATTCTACCAATGGTTAAAAACAACCTGCATCATCTTTTGGTAAAAGTTTCAGAGAAAAGAAAAAAACCCAACATTCAAAAACCAAATGGGATTTTTCTGACTTTAATTCAAGTACTTTATAGTTTTCTATAGCTTACCAAACAATTCAGACAACTGCGAATTAGAGTAGAAACAGATGTATTCTGAATAGCCTAAAGAGAAAATAAATTTTGCTAGTTTTAAGAAGTAAAAGGAAATGTTAGAGCCAGAAGGTAGTTTTGTTTAAACTTTATCTATAAGTATTTCATCTCTTTTCTGGCCTTGTAACATTTAGTAATTTTAAAAGCCAGTGATAAGGCTTTATCATTCATAATCAAAGACTAACCAGATAGAGGAGTCCCTACAGAAACACTCTGCCCTTTTCAAATGAACAAACAATGACTCCTCTTAGGTACTTTCCGTGGCTGTTCTCAAATGGCACAACTAGGGACTTTCCACACTGCATGCCTGGCCCACATTTTTTGGCTGCGGTCTGTGGAGTGAATCTATGGAGACACAGTTTCTACAAAGCTGTCCAACTACTAAATACACTTGTGTTCAGGATTTTCATATATAGCCTTGGGTAACAGGCTGAAAAAAGCTGTATAAGAGAAACTGGTAAAAGACAGTAACTAGTCCCTGCACACACAGTCTCCATTTATTTGCCTTCATGCAAATGGCAGCACCACACACCACTCACAGGCTTGCTGGTCAGACAGCCATACCAAACTGGATAGAGAGGATTAGGATATTTCAAACATCCAAGCTAGGTCAAATTCCATTTGATGATAGGCCCGACTATGCCCTACCTCACTTCCAATTTAAATGTATTTGTATTTAAGCAAATAATCAGACAAGTGATCCTAATAACCTTTTTCTTCTGTCCTCTGATAGTTAATAGCTGTGTCATTATGGACAAATCACTTAATCGCTCTGAGTCTCAATTTCTACATCTGTAAAATGGGAATAATAATAATACCTGTAGTAGTAACCCTCAAAGAACTGTTGTGAGGTGAGGCTCTAATGAGATACTACATAAAGCCCTTTAGAAATCTTAAAGAGCTATATAAATGTCAATTTATTATTAATCTAAGACTGACTATTCTTTTATTTGATTCACTGGCTCCCAATTATCAGGCATTTCTTCCTCTAACTAAGGATCACAAACCTCTTCATTTAATTGTGGGTGTTTTTACATGGAGTAGGATCTTTAACCTTGAGTACAAGCACTTTTTGACTAATAATACTACACAGCAAAACAAACTTAAAGATTTCAGATATTAATCAGGGCACAGCATAAAAGGAGCTGACTGACATCAACTGGTAGTTATTTTTAGCATGGTTTCCCAAGACCTTAAAATTATTTATTAATGCACAATATAGCCATTAAATGGTTTATGAACTCTTCTCAATTGTAATAAGATTTCTTTTCCAAGGAGACACTGGGCATGTCAATAAGTGCCCTGAGGAGAAGCAAAAAGAGGGCAACAAGAGACCACCACTTTCAGAGAGCAAAAAAATGGGCTTACCCAGGGCTAGTCAGCCATATTGCCTCAACTGTAGCAGGTGCTCAAGGAGTCTTAAGATCTTTGACCCACTTGCCATGTGTTCCTTGTTTCATGCCCCCAAACATCAATCAGTCCTTCTCCAAAGTAGGTGAAGTATTTTACTTAGAACAAGAATCAAAGATCACTAAAAGATAGTATAGTGTTGTGGAACAGAAATGGACTAGAATTCAGAAGACCTTAATTGGAGTGGTTCCTCCATTTACTAGTCATGTGACTTTAAGTAATTCCCCTGGCCTGAGAATCAGTCTCCTCATAGTAAAATGGCAATATTGAAGCCTACCTTGCCTGACTCACAGAGTTCTTGGGAAGTTTGGATTAATGTACATGAAATCATTTTGTATACAAATGTATCATTTTACAATTATTACAAAAATTTGTCAGAACTGCAGTAGAAAAACATGAAAAGCAATGCTGTAAGCCCAAACTGGGAAGTTGCTGTGAAGCATAGACACTACATTTTATTTCTGAAAAGCAAGTTATGGTTGTCTAAGTTGTCCAAATTTCTTACCTGACTCAAAGGAAAATGTAAATTATACCTACAAACCACCAGATTTGACTTCACATTAAAGTTTTTCATGCAGTAGTCAAGCTCTGAGCAGGACTGATTGTGATTAACCTCTAAGATCTAAGGAAATAATGAGGCTTCAAGGCAATAATTATCAAAAAGCTCAACATTTACCAGTTCTAACCTTTTACTCACTGAAATGAAAATTCTCTGCCAAATTTTTTTAAAATTACCAGAATACAGAAGGATTTAAATAATAATAGACCTTACTTTTCAATATTAGCTACAGACACACACACACACACACACACACACACTCTCTCTCTCTCTCTCTCTCTTTCTCTCTCTCTCTCTCTTTCTCTCTCTCTCTCAGAGTTTAGCCACAACCAAATAAATCCTGATACTACTTGGTTTTGGTACTTTGCCAGGGCATAGTCTCTAAGACAGGCCTGATATGCCAAGGGACACTCTGGCCCCTTACAGGGTCAAACACTAAAATGACATTTGATAGAATGTAAGCTCTTTCAGGACAGGTATTGTTTCATATTTGTTTTTTATATCTTCTCCCTTGCCCTAGCACAGTGACTGGCACATGGTAGGCATGGAAGAAATGTTTGCTTGCTTCAATTAATTATGAATGTTGAAGGTTTACATGAGAAAAGCTAGTCATTCTTAGTACAAAACTATGTTTCCTTTAAGGAATGAGTACACATATTTTAACTATACTCTCAATTTCATGTGTTTTCAAAAGACAAAGAAGGCCCTCGTTTAAAACTGCTGCTATATGACTCAAGTGATACATCACACCAAGAAAACAAATCTACAGTGATATATAAAAACAGCTATCAAATTCCCAGGATAAGAAAAGTTATTGTACACATTCCCAACAATTTGAATGCTCTGAGTAGGTAATATTTTTTTTAGACTTATAGGCTCAAGAGATTGTCAATATTTTACCTGGAGCTGTTAATAACTTGCATATTGACTATGTACACTATAAATTCATATTAACCAACTTCAACCAGGCCCTTACTGCAGCAAGACAAACTTCTTATTTCTGCCTGATTACCTCTCTCACTTCCCACAGAAGCTCATCCAAACTTTCTCATCTCTCCTCAAGCTTTCCATACTTCCCCCTGCCCTCTACCTCCAGCAAGTCCCAGCTGAGGACCCTGCTTCTAACCTAAGAAAAAACGAGACCATTTGGCTCTCTTCCTTCTTCTCCCCTTCATCTCAAAACCTCTTAACATTATTCCCAAGTCATTCCTCCTTTCCCTTAGTCTCTGATAATGAGGTATGTGCCCTTGATCGCATCTCCTCCTCTCTTCCTCAGCAGGCTGCCCCCTCCATCATCCCTCTTTTCTCTAAATTTCAACCTTTTTCCATCTCCTGATTCCTTCTTGCCTTCAAACATGTCTAAGTCGACCCCCATCATTAAAAAGAGAAGGGAAGGGAATAAGTATTTATTAAGCACCTACTATGTTCACTGTGCTAAGTGCTTCACAAATATTATCTCATTTGATCCTTAGAACCACCCTGGGATTTAGGTACTATTAATATCTCCATTTTACAGTTGAGGAAATTGAGGCAAAAAGAGGTTAAGTGACTTGTCCAGGGCCACTGGACTAGCTAAGTGTCTGAGCTCAAATTTGCACTCAGGTCTTCTCGATCCCAGAGCTGTACCTCACTAGACCCTACCACTCTGCTTTAAGCTAACGTCCTAAATCTCTCCTTTCTTCCTCAGCCCAACTCCTAGAGAAAGCTATCTCTACTTACTGCCTCCATTTCCTTTCTTCTCATTTATTCCTCAAACCCTTTACAGCTGGCTGTCAACCTCATCACTAAAATAAAATGTCTCTCTTCAAAGTGACCAATGATCTAAATTGCCAAATCTGATGGTTTTTGCAAAGTCCTCATCCTTCTTGATCCCTCTGCTACATCTGATACTTTTGATCACATCTCTCCTCCTGGACACTCTCCTCAATGGGCTTTTGTGACTCACTGCTTCTTAGTTCTCCTCAGTTTCCTATACTGGCTCACCACCCATACATACCCTAACTGTGGGTGTTCCCTAGGACTCCATCTTGGCTCTTTTTTCTTTTCTCTACTCTCTCTCTCTTTAGTGATCTCATCAGTTCCCACAGACATAATTATCATCTCTATGCAGATGACTCACAGATCTGTTAAGTCCAGCCCAACTGTCTTCCTTGAGCTTCAATACCACATCACTAATTACCTACTGGACACTTCAAATTGGATGTCCTTGTTAATAACAAACTCAACAACATCTAAAACGGAACTCCTTATCTTTCTCTCTAAACCCACTCATTATTCTATCTTCCCAATTTCTGTCTGAGGCACCATCATTCTTTCAGTTTCCCAGGCTTCTAATCTTGGATTTATCTTCACTTCCCCCCATGACAGAGATACAAACATGCATCGAATTTTCCTTTTTTTTTTTAAACCTCCCCATCTCTTGTATCTAATCCTTTTTCTCTATTCAATATAGCTATCACCTTAGTTCAGTTCCTCATTGCCTCTTGACCAGATAATTTTAATAGCCTGCTAACTGTTTTCTTTGCCTCAAATTTCTCCCCACTCTACTCCATCCTCCACATAGCTACCAAAGTGATTTTCCTTGAGCAGGTATCTGATTATAGTTCTACTTTTCCAGCATCACTGACATTATTCCCTCTCCCTGAACTCTTTGATTTAACCAAATTGGCCTTCTCTCTACTTCTTACACATGGTACTATATCTCCCATCTCTATATTATTTCATTGGTACCCCACATGCCTGGGATGCACCTCCTTCCTAATTCTACACGTCACAGAATCCCTCTCTTCCTTCTAGACACAGATCCAGCACCTCTTTCAAAAGAAGCCTTTCCTGATCCCAAGTGCTAGTGTTCACCCCCTCCCTAATTACCTTGTATTTAACATTATTATATTTATTCTGTAATTACTTATATGAGAAGCAGTGTGGCAAAATGGATAGAGCTGGCCTTAAAGCCAGGAAGACCTGGGTTAAAGTCTTCTGTCTCACCCTGGGAGAGTTACATGACCTTTCAGTGCTCTATGCAACTCTTCAAGCCTATATGCTACATAGAAGGCGCCAACCTGATTGGCAGAGGGAGTTTTCTCACCCAGGAGTTACCTATACCAATGCAATCAAATAGCTAGTCCAATCCTTATCTCTATCTGCTGTCTTCAGGATTAAAAGGAATGCCATTCCACTAGCTCCCTTCACTGGTCTCTTCACCTGAACTGCCTAACACCTAGAGATGTTAATAATCCCCCTGAATTCATTCTTCAGGGATTAGCAAACCCTCATCTGGTTATACCCATCCCACCACCCCAGTGATTCTGAAGGTTTTCTCTGCCATTGTTCAAACCCCTTTTCTGTCACCAACAGCCCACTCCCTTATTCCCTCCTTCTTGATGATGCAGCCTCCCTGCCCACACTTTCTAGCACTGGGTGCACTTCTATTCATTCCTCTGACTCGTGGGTCAAAGTAAAGGAGTTGGAATACTTGCTCCCCGCCACCACCTCTAGCCTCTCCCTCTGTCACCATCACTCATTAACTTCTCCTCCTTTGAAGTTCATTCACTACATACTGAACACCCAATCAAAATCCTTGTAGCTGTTGTCTACTGACCTCCTAGAAACTCCTTTTTTAAGGTTTAGTGTTTGGTTCACAGTCTTTCCTCCTCAACTCCTGCCTTCAAACTAGCAGATTTCAATATACATACTCAGACACCTTAACTCTCCAATTCCACAGCTGAGTTATTTCACATAATCTTCCACCCTATCTCAGCTATACACAGGGATGGTCATGCCATTGATCTTGTCTTAATCCACAAATGGACTACCTCCCAAGTTCATGCACTCTGAAATTCCTTTATCTGATCACAATCTATTAACATTCTACCTCTTCTTCTGCCTTGAAATCCCAAATCCTGTTCATTCTCACCATGATCTCCAATCCCTCAACTCTTCAGCTTTCCCAGGGCCAACACTCCTGTGATAGCAATAGTCTCCTTCCTTTCCCCAACCCAACCCTTTCCTTGGTGAACCAGTTCAACTCTAAACTTTTTTCTTGTCTTGAGTTCCTTGCCCTGTCATCCTACTGCCAATCTTGCCCTGCCTAGGGTCAGCCTTACTCTCACCATCCACTGTTTTCACTCCTACTCATGTTGCTGAACAAAGCTGGAGAAATCATAAGTTATGCTAACTGGGGCCACTACAAATTTATGTTACATAATCTCAACTGGACCCTCACTGCGGCAAGGCAATCCCTTTCTGCCTCTGAGTCACCTCACACCTCACAGCAGCTTTTCCAAACCTTTTCATCCCTCTTCAAACCTCCAGTGGCTCCCTTTCCTGTTTACCTTCTCAGCTAAGAACCTTGTCTCATATTATACCGAAAACATTCTCCCTTCCCCTTCATCTCACATCATTCAAATGTAAACTCCCTGAAGTCAAGGACTAGCTTGAATTTTATATACGTATCTCCAATACTTATCCAGCACTGGAGGCAGCTAGGTGGCTTGGTGGATAGAGTGCGTAACCTTACTTCTTCAGTAAAAAGAGGGTAATAACACCTACCTCACAGAGTGGCTATTATGATCAAACAAGATAACATTTGTAAAGCACTTAGTACAGTGCCTGGTGTTAATAAACATTAAATAAATGCTAGTAATAGTAGTCGTAGTAGAGTACTTGCCATATAGTAAGCACTTAAATGCTTTTGCAGTTCAATCATATATCCACTGAAACATACATGAGAAAACACTACATTAAAGCAAACAAAACACTCTAGTCTTTACCTCATATTCTTTTATAGTGCCTTTCCACGTGCAACCATCATTGACACAGATAGCTGGTAGGCTTTCTACCTCTCTTCGAGCAGCATTATCTGGAAAAGCCTTAGAAAAAAAACAAAAAGAAGTTTCTCTGAGGTTACAATTTCCTCTTTATTACATGGCTCTTTATAAATATCAAAGAATCATCTGTCAGTCATACATGAACCAAACTAATGACATGTTAAAGAAGTTAGAGATGAATGTTCAAGTTAGAAGGGCTTTCTAAACATATTCAAAAAATGACTTGCATAGAAGGAACACTAAAAAACCCGCATCATCCAAGAGCATAAGAACTGTCTGCTTTTGTCTTTGTAGCCTCAGCTAAACCAAGACTCTTGGCAGAGGAGTTCCTTAATAAAATTTAAATATGTTAAGAAATAGTTTTACAGCTCTCTAAAATTTTATCCTATGACTTCTGAAACCAAAGCAAATTCAATTTAGCAATTAAAGTACTTTCAATTTAGAGAACTCTTACTTACCGAACTACTTTCTAAAATAGAAATGCCTTCTTCATATATTCCCTCCTGAATGCAGGCAGCGCAATTCTGAGGCCCAGTGCTTATGAAAATAGAAAAGAAACATGCCCTTACAAGTATTCTCTGACGAGGTACAATATCCAATAAACAAATGCTACCAATCATGATTTGTTGTTTATTCAGGAAAAAAAAAATCATCTTTATGTAGATTTAATGGAACCCCTAGTCTTCTATACCCATTATCTAACTAGTATTTATTCAGCACCCAGATCCTAATTCCCTACAACAATGACAAAAGAATATGTATAATTGACACTGGTCCTTGCTGTTCCTCATACAAGACACTCCATTTCCTGACTCCTGGCTGTCCCCCAAGCATGGAATGTTCTCCTTGGCCTTCTATCTTGGCCTCCTGGCTTTCTTCATGTCTCAGATAAAATCCAATCCCACCTTCCACAAGAAGCCTTTCCTGTTACTTCTAGTGTCTTCCTTCCAGTTGACAATTCTCAATTTATCCGATACGTAGTTTGTTGTACATAGTTGTTTGCATGTTGTCTCCCCTATTAGACTGTGAGCATCTTGAGAGCAGGGATAGTCTTTTGTCTTTCTTTGTATCCCTAGCACTGAGCACAGTGCCTGACACATAATAGTTATTTAATAAATGTTGGCTGACTGATAATTTCTGCACAAGCAAAGAACACATAATTCCCACTATCCTGGGTCTTAAAAGTTTCAAAAATCACAATCAGTACCTTATGATGCTGGTCAGACAATAAGAACAGTAACGATGTCCACACTGAGCTTGAAAGGGTCTTCTCAAAATGTTCTTGCAAGCAGAGCAGAGATATTTATCTTCTAGTTTTGTTCCTAGGATATCCTTTGAAAATCCAGGCTGAAGCAAATCTAAAGAGCCTGGAGGAGTAGAATTTGCTGTTGCCATGTGAGCCACAACCCTCAAATGAACTTCAAGACCCTGTAAGAGAAAACAGTGGGTTACAGTTTAGTTGAGATTTTCATGTCACTGTTATCTTGGGGGGGCGGGGGAGATGAGGGAACAGGCCCGTGAACAGAAAAGAACACTGGGTTCACTCAAAATTTAAGAGCTAGGGGTTTATGACTAAATCCCTAATCATGGAATTTTAGGGATGACAGGAACTCTAGAGATCATTAAGTTTAACTTCCTTAGAGATCAGGAATTTCAAGGAAGTTAAGCAATTTCTCCAACATTCTATAGTTAATAAGGGGAAGAACCAGGGCTAGTACCTAGAAGTCCCAGTCTAATATAATTAAGCATACTGGGTGAGGCTCCACTTTCCTACAAAAGAAGCCTCAACTTCCAACCACTCAATTTAGAGTGTTTTCATTTAATAGTGTCCAAAGCTTACAGGAAAGGAAAACTCACTTGATTCTCTCACAACTCAAGTTTCAAAGCTAGATTCCTGGACAAGTTAAAGCTGCCCCATACCTGATGGAGGGCAATCTAAGAATAGAACTCCCAAAATAGATAGTCTAAGACTGCCCTCATATACCCTACCTACATAGCATCAAATAATTTATATATAGTACATGTTTTCTGCTACATACCTCAAAGTTCACATGGAGAGTCTTACTACCTTGGCTTAACCCACTCAGTGAAAATGTTTATTAGCTCAGAATGAAATAAGCAGAACCTGTAGAACAAGTTATACAATAACAATATCATAAAAACAACTTTGAAAAACTTGGTAACTCTGATCAATGTACTGATCAACTGATTCTAGAGGACTACTGATGAAACATGATGCTACTCCACCTCTTGGCAGAGAAGTAATAGACTCAAGATGTGAAATGAGATGTACATTTTTTTGAAAAAGGCAGTATGAGGATGTGTTTTACCTGACTATGCATATTTATTATAAAGGCTTTGGGGGACTTTTCCCCACAATGGGGTAGGTGATGAGTTTGAGGGGAGATAAGGAAAGCTGAGGAAAAGAGAAAAGAGGAGAAGGAAAGAAAGAGTCATTGAGGAATCTTTTCTTTTTCTTTTTTAAATGCAGAGGACAGAAGACCAAAAGGAATCACAGGCAAGCAAGACAACTTTCAAAGTTTTATGATGCATTTATTATATACTTAAAAAGAAAAGCAAGCAAGCTCTACATAATAAATTCAGTTTCATATACAATAACCTTTTATTCTACTATATATGGAAATACTCATTTTACTTGGTGTTTGTTAAGGTCGGAATAAAAAATAATATGGTTCCTTCTGGGATGGGAAAAAAAAGAATACGGAAGGTAAAATATTAAATCCTGACTATCCAGAGATCGGTTATAAAGACCTTTTGCTTCAACTGTCAGGTTTTCTTTTAGCAGAGGAGAAAAAATTCAAAATCTATTCATGTTATCCTTTGTACAAAATTTGTGTAAAATCTGAGGAGGAATAAGGTCAAAAGTGCTAGCTAAAGTGAGGCTTTAGATTAGACATATGTGAAGTTCTTTTATATATGCTTTACAATTCCTCCAGTAGAAAGTAAAGTCCTTGAGGTCAAGGACTATGCCCTTTTGTCTTTGTCTCTACAACTATTAGCCCTGGGGGGGGGGGGGGGGGCCTGTGACAAAGCAGTGAATTGAAGTGAATTAGCACAGAGGATTAGATCTAGTAACACAGTCAAAACAGGAATGAGGTTAGGCCAACATGACTTCTTGCTGAAGTTATATACCAGCACTGTGTGATCACTATTCTCTTATCCAAATGTTCATTAACCATTCCCTTTAATAATATTTTCTAAATTGTTGTCAAGAATAGAATTCAAGTATATTAGCCCATAGTTTGAAGACTCTTCTCTCCAGACTTTTCCCTTCCTTTTTGGGAAAACAGAAACAACATTTGCACTCCTCCAGTCTCTCTCTCCCATTCTTCAATCTTCCAAAGATCACAGATAGTGGATCAGCAATCATATCTATTAGTTCTTTTAGTTTCAAATATCTGTGATTTCATTGATATGGTTCGTCTTTCCACCAATGTAGTTTTACAACCTGAATTCTTTATATGAATGTGGTGATGAACCTTTAGGAACTCAGCTAGCCTTATCCTCTGACATAGGATCTCAAGGCCTCTACTAGGATTTTTAAAGTTTTAAACTGATGTATTGTTTTTGATGTCACCTTAATTTCTGAAAAAATCCCAAAATATTTATTTCCCCATCCAAAGAGCCATCCCTTGCAGCAACAACAAAAAGCAATTCAACAAAATTAACAATACATCAAATAAATTTGATATTCAATATTCTACACATATTCCTTCATGTCTGCAAATAGGGGACATATTTTTTTTCTTCTTGGAGGACAAATTTGGTTATTAAAATTACAAGGTATTAAAATTACAAGGTATTAAGTTTCAATTTCTTTTGTTCTCATTTACTGTGTGCCAGTCATTGATGTATTTATTGTTTTCCTATTGTATTTTCTATTGTTTTCCTGGTCCTCGTTACTTCATTTTACAACAGTTCATATAAGTCTTTCTTTGCTTCTCTGAATTCTTCATATTCATCATTTTTATGTCATAATAATATTCCATTACATTTACATAACAATTCTGAGGCATTTAAATCTAATGATGTCATTTCCCTACTCAATGAACTCCAATGCCTGTTCCACTTTAACTCCACTGAAAGTTCTTCATAAAATTTGGTCCCTTCCTATCTTTTTAATATTCTTATTATTCTCTTCCATATACTCCATTATCCAGCTATAGTAGCTTGCTGGCTGTTTCTCATATGAAACATTCCATCTCTCATTTCTATGCCTTTCACTAGCAGCTGTCCCTCTCCAGATCTAGAATGCTCAGACCCCTCACCTCTACCTCTTAGCTTCCTTGGCTCTTAAATCCCACCTTCTGAAAGAGGTCTTGCCCTATCATCCTCCTCAGTGCCTGTGTCTTCCCCTTTGAGATCACTATTTTGGATGTACCTAGTTATTTAATGTTGTCTCCCCCTTGAGAGCAAGGACTGTTTTTTACTTTATTTGTATCGCTGGCACTAAGCACAACATTTAATGAATGCTTGCTAATTGACTATTTCCCAACTGATTAGCATATTGTTTCCATTTCTTTGTTACTACAAAAAAAGTGCTGCTATGTATATTCTAGTGTTTATGAGACCCTTCTTTCTATCTTTGACGTCTTTGAGGTAAATTGCTGTTTGTCCTTTGTTTTACCAATGGGATCCTAAAGTCGAAGTGTATGAACATTCTGGTCACTTTCTTAGTTATACATGAGTGTGTCTCCAACTATAGTAGCTCCAACATTGACAATTTTCTTCTTTTTTTATGGCTCCCAATTTATTGGGCATGAGCTAAAATTTCAGAAATGTTTTGATTTGCATTTCTCTTATCAGTGATTTGGTTCTCATTTGAAGTTCATACAATTATGTCTAACTCCCAATTAAAATCCTGGTAGCTGTTGCCTACAGACCTCCAGGTCAAACCCTTACTTCCTCAATGAGTTCAGTACCTGGCTCACAATTTTTCTCTCCTCAACTCCTGCCCTCAATACTAGGAGTATTCAACATACATACTGATGCTCTTTCAAACACCCTAACCATTTAATTCCTCAACCTGCTCACTTCCCATGAGCTACTCCCCGATTCCACTTCAGCCACATATAAAGGTGGTCATACCCTTGATCTTGTCATCACAAAAAGTACTAACTTCATATCTGAGAATTCTGAAATCTTATCCAATCATAATCTATTGCTCTCCACTTCTCCTTCTGCCAAACCGTACTCTTTGTCCATACTATGACTTCCAATCCTTTAACCCCTCTATTCTCTCCCAGGTCATCTCCATTGCCACTCTCCTCTTTTTCCCATTTGACCCCTTGGTAAACTAATTCAACACTATATTGTCCTCCTCTCTTGAATCCTTAGCTCTCTTAACATTTCATTAAATGTGCCCAGTAGAGCCTCAGCCTTAGATTACTTCTACCATTCACTGCCTTAGCTCCTACACAAATGTTGCTGAATGAAAATAGAGAAAATCATGCAATGTTCTGACTGTGTCCACTACAAATTTGTGTTACGCAACCTCAACTAGAACTCACTGCTGCTAGGCAATGCTATTATAACTCCCTCATCAATTCACCATCCCACTCTCCACTGTGGCTCTTCTAAACCTTTTCATTCCTCTTCTAATCTCCCATGGCTCCCCCCACTTACTCTCTCAGATGAGAACTTCACCTCATATTTTACAGGAAAAAATTTACAGGTCATTCACTATGAGCTCCCTCTTCCTTTTTCTTCATTTTATCTCTCTCAGATGCTTTCTGCCACTATCTTCTTCTTCACCCCTGCCTCATGTGATAAGGTTGCCTTACTCCTTGCTGAGGCTAACTCCTCTACTTGTTCAAGTGATCCCATTCCATCCTATCTCCTCCAACATTTATTTTCAGTCTCTCCCTATTTAACGACTCCTTCTGTACTGCCTACAAATATGTCCAGGTCTCCTCCGTCCTCAAAACATCCTCATTTGATCCTTCCATCCCCGTTAATTGTCATCCTATATCTTGTTTGCCCTTTGTGGCTAAACTCCTTGAAAAGGCATCTATAAAAAGGTGCCTCCATTTTGTCTCCTCACCCTCTTAACTCCCTACAATTTGGCTTCTGACATTATTTCACCAAAACTGCTCTCTCTAAAGTTACCAATAATCTCTTAGTTGACAAATCCAATGAACTTTTCTTTATTCTTATTCTCCTTGACCTCTCTGTAGCCTTTGATGCCGTTGATTACTCTCTACCCCTTTATACTATCTTCTCTTCAGATATTCAGGACACCACTCTGTCCTGGTTCTCCTACCTATCCAATTGTTCTGTCTCCTTTGCTGGATCCTCATTCAGATCAAATCCTCCAACCACAGGTATCCCCTAAGGTTCTGTCCTGGACCCTCTTCTCTTCTCTCCTCCCTCTATACCACCACACTTGGTGATCTCAATCAGCTCCTGCCTTTCAAACATCTCAAACTGGGTGTCCAGTAGATACCTTAAACTCAACATATAAAAACTGAATTCATTATTTTTCTCCCTAAACCCTCTACCACTCTTACCTTCCCTATTAGTATCAAGGTCAACACCATCCCTCTCAATCCTTAATGCTTGCAACCTAGGAGTCATCCTTAACTCCTCATTATCTCTCACCCCGTCATATCCAAACTGTTACCAAGGTCTGTTGATTTCACCTTTGCAACATCTTTCCAATGTGCCCCCTTCTCTCTTCTAACATTGCCACCACTCAGGTGCAGGCCCTCATCACCTCAAGCCTGGACTACCGCAACAGCTTTCTGGTAGTAACAAGTTTTCTTTTGTAATGCTTTCATAATTAAACAAAAACAAAACAAAACAAAACTATTCAATAATGATAAACTTCATTCTGAAAAACTATTTCCAAGCAGGCATTAGTATCTATACAAATGGTGAGTTTCCCAACAGAACTTTACTAAGCTGCTTTGTCATTTTTACTGAATTTATTAGGAATGAACCTAAAGGTGCTTTTAAAAAGTCTTAATCCTATATTATGGCCCCCCCTTTTCTAGACTGTGTTCACTATTATTTTATTCTTTCACTTGTCTCACCACACATTTTCCTACAAAGAAATCACAATAAGTTCAAGGAACTCATTTACCTAATCTGAAGGTCATTGGGCAGCTTTTCAACAAAAGGTATATATAGATATAGATATAGATATATATGTGTGTGTGTATAAGGTATATAAAAGGTATATATATATGTGTGTGTGTACACACATGTATATGTATACACACATATGTACTGTATGTCAGAAACACATATGTACTTTGCATACTATTGTTAAAAACATATGAAAAGATCTCAATTTACAAAAGCAGATAAATTAGGAGGGGTAATGATATAAAAATTAATGATCTACTTTACAAAAGGATTCTCCATTAGATTCCAGTAAATAACAAGCTACCTAAGTACACAGGTATGGGGAGATTTAAACCAATCTCTTATTCTTAGACAAATGTTTTGTTTTGTTTTGTTTTTGAGAATTTTACAGTTGAGTCATTGTTTTGCCTCCAATCTACATAATCTCTTTAGGAAGGCAGAAAAATATGTCTCCACTCAAGCTTGTGAACAAGTTGACAAGAAAACTCCAAAATATAGGCATTTTAACACCTCAAGATTTTAAGTAGACTTTATTAGTTCCTTTTGCAGCGTTATCAAAACTCAGAAACTTCCTATCTACACTAAATGTTTTCCTTTATCCAAAAATACGCTTGAAAGCACACATAATGGTATCTCTACTTGTATGACACATATACAAACCTCACAAGTTATGTTGACCCTGATAACCATATCATGTTTCATTGGCTTCATATAAGAACTATGGCAACCAATTTTCAAGCAACTAAAAAATAATCTATACATTCTCCTCTTCAGGGCATGCCAAAATGTTCAAAAATATTAGTAAAGCTGTTTAAATGTAAAAGCATTTGATCTGATCCTAAAATTAATACACAAGTATTCACATATTTTTGAAACAAAACTTTTACTCTCAAATAACCATAATTTACAAACCGAACACTGCAAATGACCATTTATGAGATAATCTCTAGTGGCCTTTTAAGATTTTTGCAAAAATAAACTATGTACTCCTTCCTAACAAGCAATATCTGTCAATAACAGTTCACAAACTCATTAAAACAAAGCAGGAAGGGATCTTGCCTCTAGCCAGTTTAACACCAAAAGAACTCTATCTGGGAGATGGGTGTTACTTTTTAAACACCAGACAAGAGAAGCTACACGATCCCTTTTTTTAACAATGAATTTTAGTGTATACCCTATTCTTTTCTTAGTTCATATATGTCCTTCTCACCTTTCCCAACCAAATCATAAACTCCTTAAGGGCAATGAATCCTATATTTCTTATCTCATCTAAATTACCTAAACATAATCCTGGGTACACAATTGGTACTTAGTACCTATTTGTTGACTGATGATATCCTTTCAAATCTTCTTCAATTTAAGTCCATTTTATCCATCCTTAGAATATGTTAGCTAACAGTCTTACATAGGACTATAAGAACAGATCTTATTTTTCAGAGGAATTTGATGGAAGAAACAAAGATATTTTGATTTCTAATGATATCTTTACATCTATATGCCTTATATCTTGCTTTTTTGTTTGTTTGTTTGTTTTTTTGGTGAGGCAATCAGGGTTAAGTGACTTGCCCAGGATCACACAAGCTAGTAAGTGTCAAGTGTCTGAGGTCACATTTGAACTCAGATCTTCCTGACTCCAAGGCTGGAGCTCTATCTACTGCACCACCTAGCTGCCCCTAAAATCTGTTTTCTGCATCACATTTCCATGAGTTTGATACAGCAGATATTTTTATTATAAAAAAAAAGTTTGCTCAAATATCTAAAACTCAAACTAGGGTTATCAATCAGATATTCTTAATTCCACATCAGTGCTTTTTCAACCCATCAATACTTAGATATTCATTTAAGATTAGGTATTCCAGAATCTTCCTTAGCTACACAAAGGAAATACCTACTAGCCCACTGTTTCCTTTGCTGGATCTTTATTTCATGTACTGTCTTCCTAACTAGGTATATCCAAAGGTTCTGTCTTGAGTGCTCTTTTCTCTCTCCACACTCTCTCTCTTGGTGATTATTAACTTGTATGGGTACAATGAACATTTTTGAGCAAATGATTCCTAAATCTATATATCCAGCCCTAGTCTATTTCCTGAGGTGCAGCTGCACAACACTAACTTCTTATTAGACATTTCCAACTGGATGTCCCATAGGCATTTCAAACTCAACAGTTCAAAACAGAATTCCTCAATGTTTTGTTTTCCTCAAATCTACCCCCCTCCTTTCTAATTTCCCCAATTCTGCCAAGAATACTAACCTCCTAGTCTTAGTCCTAGAGTTATTCTCAACTCTTCAATCTCCCTTACCCAAATTTCCAATCAATCACCAAATTTGTCAATTCTACCTCCACATCTCTCACCTGTCTTTTCCCCACTAACGTGTATCACTTGAGTTCAGATCCTATTACCTGAACAATTAAAATGACCTCTTAATTGGTTACTTTCTCACCAGTTTATACCCTATTTGATCCATACTCCACACAGTTGCCAAAGTGAAACTCAGATAGATTACTGTCAATCCCCTTCTTAAAGAGCTCCATGGATTCTCTATTGCTTCTAGCATAAAGATATCAACTCTTGTTTTGGCATTTAAAACCCTTCACAATCTGGCTCCAGCCTACCTTTCCAAGCATTATGCATTACTTCCCTTCACATATACTCACAATCCAACTAAACTGACCTCCTTGCTATCCTTCACACATGACATTCCTTCTCCCACTTATTCTTCAACTTTGCATCTTAACATATCTAACTTCTTCTATACTTACTACATGAAGCTTTTCTTGGTGCTACCAGTTCCTAGTGGCCATTATCCTGTATTTACTTTATAGACATTATATATCTACTTAAATGCATTTTCTTCAGAATACAAGTTCCTTGAGGGCAGGAACTACTTTTTTCTTTGTAACCAATAGTACCTAGCACATAGTAAAAATGCAATAAATGTTCGACTGATACGAAATATGCCAAATACTGGCATACCCCATTTTATTGTGCTTTGCTTTATTGCTCTTCACAGATAATGTGTTGTTTTTTTTTTTAAATAAATTGAAGGTTTGTGGCAATCGGGCATTGATCAAGTCAATCGGCACCGTATTTGCACCAACATGTGCTTACGTCCATTTTCTAAGTAACATTCTGGTAACTCTTGTGACATTTCAAACTTTTTCATTATTATTATATCTGTTATGGTAATCTATGATCAGTGATCTTTGATGCTAATATTATAATTATTTTGGGGTGCCACAAACCTATGCCCATTAAGACTGCAAACTTAATCAATAAATGTGTGTTCTGACTGCTCCACTGACTGGCCATTCCCATCTTTCTTCCATTCCTTGGGCCTCCCTATTCCCTGAGACACAACTACATTGAAGAATATTACATAAAATTAGTTGATAAAGCAGCAGCAGATTTTGAGAGGAATGACTCCCAATTTTGAAAGAAGTTCTACTGTGGATAAAATGCTATTAAATAGCATCACATGCTACAGAGAAATCTTTCATGAAAGGAAGAGTCAACTGACGTAGCAAATGTCATTACTGTCTTATTTTAAGAAATTGCCATAGTCACCTCAACCTTCAGCAATCACTACCTTGAATAGTCAGCAGCCATCCACATCAAGGCAAGACCCTCCACCAGGAAAACAGATTTTGATTAGCTTAAGACTCAGATGATGGTTAGCATTTTTTAGCAATAAAGTATTTTTTAATAAAGGTATGTACTTTTTTTAGACATAATACTACTGCACACTTTAAATAGACTACAGTATAATGTAAATATAACTTTTATATGCACTGGGAAACCAAAAAATTCATATGATTTTTGCTTTACTGCATTGGTCTGGAACAGAACCTACAATATCTCCAAGGTATGCCTGTACTCCATTGCAGTATATTTCTTTCTTTCTTTCTTTTTTTTTTAAGGCAATTGGGGTTAAGTGACCTGCCCAGGGTCACACAGCTAGTAAGCATCAAGTGTTTGGTCTGAGGCCTGATTTGAACTCAGGTCCTCCTGCCTTCAGGGCTACTGCACCACCTAGCTGCCCCATTGCAGTATATTTCTACCACTTTTCAAATACCCTGTTTAGCACCTGCCAGAAAGTAAGTTGTGAATTTAACTAAAAGCCTACCGAAGATATTAGACTGAAATATCATATGCAATATTATTTATGGGATTAAAAATTAATTAAAGCTTTAGGATCTATTTAAAATGCAACTAGTCAGGTTAAAGTAACAAAAGTAAATCAAGCAAGCCGCTGTTGCTGGGAGAAGTTCCAATTTTGCAATTTCTGATTCTTGTTTATACATGCAACCTTAACATGACAGGGGGGTGGAAAGCAAATACTTGTCCATGGCAACTGCATCATTTTGCAATGTTATTATTTGTGTTGGTAACATTTTAAAAACTCCATTTACTACAGACTCATCTCTAGAGTACTGGATTCATCTTTGTAATCCGAAATTACAAGTAATGCTATCATTTGATATTAATCAATAATTCCTGATATCTTCAAAGTACTTTCTTATTATCCACAGTATCATTACACAGCACCAGCAGAGGATTTTTGTACTTGATCCCCTAGTAGGGATCCACTGGAGCTTACTGAACATGGAAGTGACAATGTCAGACCTATAATTTAGGAAAGTCACTTTAGTGGCTAACCTTTAGTTAGGTGCATCTGTGAGCTGAGTCCTGGATTTGGTGCCATAACTACATGTTTCACTGATGTCCTTAGTTGCATTTTGTTGTTTTAAAGAATGGATAATTGCAAGGAAACACGCAAAAATTATAACTCTAAAGAGTACACTTCAATGACAGATAACGTGACAGCTGTTGCTGAGGGGAAGTTAAGTGTTAAAACCCATTAAAACTAACAATCAACAGCACCAAAGTGCAATGGAAAGTCAAAAATGAAGGAAAATACCAAGATTCAATAAACTGTCCACAAAAAAACAGCAAAACACACAAAAAAACAAGCAAAGACCTTCTGAGGAAAATGACAGCTAAGGGGATTGTTGCTGATTCCTCTAGAGTATGGTATAGGCTTGCTGAAGTTGGAAGAACAGTTAAAAAAAAAACCAGCTGTTAACTAATATTACTATTAAAAAAAAAACTTATTATGAACATGACAATATAAAGCCTGGAGTACTAATGATTGTTTTTTTGTTGTTTTTTTACTGATGAGACTTCCTTATTCAATGTTATGCCAAAAACACTATGAAAAGTTCAGGTGAGCCTTTAAGACCTGGGCATCTTAATCAGAATATAAAACATCCACTCAAAAAAAAAAAAGTTTTAGAAGATTTTTTAAATTCTGGCATGCCTGAAAGTCTTGTCCTTCTTGAAGTAATGATGAGTTCTGGTAAACATAATAATATACAGAATTGAGAATTACAGAAATTCTCAAATGGAGTCAGACTATTGCAACATGACTTTATACCATGCCATGTATCACAAAAGGTTAATAAGTTAAACCAAGAGATAGAGATAAAACAGGGAATTTGCCTTATTTAAAACCCATTCAAAACCTATATGGCCATAATCAAGGCTAGACTTGGAAAGATGGAATGTTTGTCAAAGTTGTGCTTAATATCCAATGTACTGTGTGGTTTCACAATAAAGCATTAAAGAATATACCTCAAAACTTTGACAACTCATTGCTAAATTCCATAAAACAAGTGATTGCAGCGAAAGGAAAATGTGCTGCTTATTAAAAGGTTTTTTTAATGTAAAAAAGTGTAAGCCTTATTGTAGAGGTCAATAAATTAATTTACTTTGTCCAGGTTGATCTATACACCATTGCACTGAATTTTTTTTCTAAGTAAAATTGCATTATTGTCACCCTTGACTTTTTTCCTCTCTCTCCTTTCTCATTTGCTTACTATAAATAACCAAGATTTCCTACACCAGAATCTTCTAGCCAAAAAGGCAGGGAGACAGTGAGCAGGTCACAGGCAAGAACCATTAGAAATCTCAGCTAGACCACAGTTTAGAGAACATTGCAGACATTTCATCAATTTTCATAACATTTCTATGAGGTAGGTCTTGGGTAGTTATTTACCAGAAAAGGAACCAGGATCAGAGCCCAACTCGTATTAACTCTCTAGGTCACAGTTTAGAAAATGCTAATCTTGGGGCAGCTAGGTGGCACAGTAGATAGAGCTCCAGCCTTGAAGTCAGGAGGACCTGAGTTCAAATCCGGCCTCATACACTTGAAACTTACTAGCTGAGTGACCTTGGGGAAGTCACTTTACCCCGACTGCCTCACCAAAAAAGCAAAAAAACAAAATAAAAAAACAAAACACTAATCTTAGATATAAATTAATAAGTCCTCATAACACTGTCACAACATAGGCCATAGGTAATTTTAATCCTAATTTTGTAAGAAAGGAAGCTGGAACTGGGACCAGGCCTAACTCTTTAGGTTATAGTTTAAGAAGACTAACTAACTTTAGATATTAATTAATCCTTATAATACTCCCACAAGATAGGCCATGGGCAGGTTTCAACTTTATTTTAGCAGAAAAAAAAAAGGGTAGACCCAAGTAGGTCAAAAAAGAAAAAGCTAAATAATTGATAATGCATTTAGCACTCTTAGGAGAAAAATCCTTTCTCCAACTACAAATTATTGCAGGCATATATATGTATATGTGTATATATACATATATACATACACACATGTATGTATACATATATATGTATATATTATATCTATATCTCCATTCTAATGATCTAGCTCCAACTAAAATGTCATCTTCTCTAGAGGAAGCCTTTCCCAACACCTCTTAATTCTATTATCTTCCTTCCCTTATTTACTTCTTATTTACTCTGTATATAACTGTCTGTACATATTTGTTGCTTGTTGTCTTTCCCATTAGACTGTGAGCTTTTTGAGGGCAGAAACTGTCTTTTGCCTCTTTTTTTATCTCCAGTGCTTAACACAGTGCCTGACAAATATGAGGTGCTTAATAAATGTTTACTGAGTCACTAAATTATATTTAATAATTCCACAGTTCATTCTATAGACACTCAAGGATGAATAGTATTCATATTTATTTTAGGAATATTTTAAAATACTAATTTGAAAATAAAAAACAATACATGCCATAATAGATTCCAGCTGGATCATAGACTGATGTGCAAGAAAATGAATGATAAAATATTAGAAAAAAGGAAATAATATATTTATTTCAGAGGACAGATCTGAATTATTAAACAAATGGAAGAAATTATCTTTCATTACAAAAAATGTAAAGTTCTAGAAAGCAAAAACAATATAATTAAAAAATAATTAAGTTGGGGAAAATATTTGCACCAAATATAACAAGTAAAATCTTAACATACACATTTATAAAGACTAATATAAATATTCAAAAGCAGCACCCAGTTCCCACTGGATGGTCAAAAAATATGAACAAAAACAATCCCATCAATTTCACTAATAATCAGAAAATTTTAAATTTTTAACAATTCTAAAGTATTCTATCCCCCTCTTCACCCCCATTCAGCTTCAAGACAAATCCTTGTTAAAGTTTTTAAACTGTTAAATTAAAATTGTTAAATTTTCAACACAGTACTCTGCAGCTAGGTGACAGATAGAGCACTGGGTCTGGAGCCAAGAAGGCCTGAATTCAAGTTCAGCCTCAGATACTTACCAGTTGTGTGACTGAGCAAATGACTTAACTTCTGTTTATCTCATTTTCCTCAACTGTAAAATGGGGATAATAATAGCACCAGGATTGTTGTGAGGATCAAATGAGATAATATTTGCAAAGTACTTAGCACAATGCCTGGCACATAGTAGGCATCATATAAATGCTAGTTATTGTAATCATTACCATTATCATTACTGCCTAGGCAGCTATTCACTAGGAGACCAGGGCTTAGTTGAGTGGCATCGGTCTTGTCTCATTAACTAATTAGTCATTCCCTCCAAGCCCTCCACCATCTCATGATCAAGAAACAATAATCAAATCAATATTGTTGTTGTTACTTAAAAGTGTGATAATCTATCAGTCTTTATCTTCACTCACTATCCCTGGGATTGTTTAAACTAAGTGATTACCTCTCTCTACCCCTCCAGAAGAAGGAGGCTCCAGAAAGAGGGCAGGTCTGTACTACTTTTATATTTGTATCACTAACACCTGACACACAGTAGATTAATAACAAATGTTAATTGATTTATTACTACTTTTATAACCATCAAATTAGAAAAAAAGTGATAAAACAATGCTGGCAGAGTTGAGTACACTCATACATTGCTGATAGAACTGTAGATTGGAAGACTCTCTTAAGAGGGCAATCTGGCAATATACAAGAATCACCAAAAAAAGCATACGCTTTGACATAATAATCCTTAATAGCATTGTGAACACAGAGAAGTCATTTGACCTCTCTGAGCTTCAATTTGTTCATCTATAAAATGGAGAGTCCTTATCTCACAAGACAGATATACCGTACATGAAGTGCTTTGCTAACCTAAAAGCATTTATAGATGTTATTATCAGAAAGTTGGTTCCTTGAAAACAGAAGTATTTGATTATTTTTACTTGTATCCCTAATGTCTGGTACACAGAAGGTACTAATCAAATATTTACATATTGATAATTTGTTATAAAAATAAAAACAATGCCCCAATACAGGGATGACTGAATATAAGGGGCAAGAGAGGAAGCATTATTCAATTCACTAAACCCTCATTAAGGACCTGCTTACCTGTAAACTACTCTGTAATAAACTATATAGACATATTGTATGTAGAAATCCATAATTTCATGCTGGTTGCCCCATGAAAACACAGCAATTTTTTTTCACCACCTAAGTAAACCTTCCCAGTGAGTAAGAAATTTTTACAATGATACGAAGCTCTCAAATACACCTCCTGCAGGCATTTGAGTCAAGAGTGAGGAATGCACTACAGCACACTTCTGTCCATAACCAACATCACCCCATGGGCAGTAACATTCTAACCAGCTGTCCTATACTGTACCAAAGACCACAAAATATCACTTAATAATAACTTAGGTACGTAAGTGCCCGAACTAATGAGTGCAGTGTGGGATGGATTTTAAGGAGGGACCTTCATCAAATATAGCAAAAAGGATGCAGTCTTTACAACCATACTACAAACTATATAAGACTACATTACTAGAATCCAGCTCCTCTGTACTCTCAAAAATTGGCCAGGTTGTTTCATTTAACTATAGACTGTTATTTTTATCAAAACATCATCCAAATGTCACAATTTTCAGAAATAGCATTCTCCCACTAAACTGAAACCAAAACCAGTGAAACTGTAAGGACCAATCTTGGCCCCAGAGGAGAAAAAAATGAAGAAATGCACCTCCTCTTTTCCTTGGAGAGGTGGGAGATTAAGGATGTAGAATCAGATACAACCACAGTATCATAGATCCAAAATTGGAAGTTGATCTAGTTCAACTCCCTCATTTTACAGATATGGAAACTGAGGCCCAGTAAGATTAAAATGACATGTCTAAAGTTACAGAGTGTCAGAAGTAGAATTGGAACATAGATGCTATGTCAGTGGGTTTTGCTTAAATGATTTTCTTTGCCATAGGAGAAAACTGTTAGGGAAGAAATGGTACAAGAATTTATCTGGAAATAAAGACAAATGGCATCAAAATAATTTTTTTTAATTTTGCATACTAACATGAAGAACAATTATTTTACAGCAATCTCTTCATAAAGATTGCTTAAATATGCAACAATATGGGGTAGACCCCACAAAGTAGAAATAGATTATGGTAAAATACTAGCTTGGATAGTAAAATACTTATAAAATACATTTTTTTCATGAATTGAACATATGACACATTCTGAGAGAAAAACACTTTCATTTATAAAGTATTTTTACCCCTTAAAGTGATTTCACAGCTTATTTTATCCTTACAATAATCCTGTGAGAAAATAACACTTATATAGTGCTTTAAGGTTTACAATGCACTTTACAAGTATCTTCTCATTTTATACTAACAACTACCTGAAATGAAGATGCCATTATTATCCTCATTTTGCAGATGAGGAATCTAAGCCAGAGAGATGTTAAATAATTTGCCCAGAGTCACACAGCTAGTAAATGTCTGAGGCTGGATGTACACTCAGGTCTTCTACATTTCATCCAATGAGCCGCTTACTGCCTCTGATAGATAGGAATAGATAGACAGCATAGTGGATAGAGTGCAGGGCCTGGGATCAGGAATTCAGAAGTATCCTTCCTTCTTATCATGGGATTATAGATTTAGAACAGGAAGGAACCTCAATCAAATGTCACCTAGTCAATTCCTCTCATTTTACAGAAGAGAAAACTGTCCCAGATAGGGCAAAGGATCATAACTATAGAGCTAGACAAGCTCTCAATGGCCATCTAGTCTAACCCCCCCATCATACAGATAAGGACACTGAGGCTCAATGAATTTAAGTGATTTGCCAAAGGCCATATAGGTAGTGGCAGAGACAAGATCTGAATACAAGTCCTGAGACTCAAAATGTAGCACCTCCCCCCCCACACCATCTAAATCCTACCCATTTTTCAAGACACAACACCTATCTATTCTTTAAGTCCTAAGAAACTTTCTGACTATTCCAGTCCATATAGTCCATCCTAAGATTACCATCTATGAATGTATTAGTCAATTATCATGCAGTTCAGTATTTAACTGTTTAAATTTTTTCCAGTGGCTTACTTTTGATCCCCTAGTAGAATACAAGTTTCTCAAAAGGCAGTATCATATCTTATATTTCTATATTCCCCAGAGTACCTAGAACTCAATATTGGGGACTTTTGGAATGTTTCTAGAGAAAGCTGAAGGGAAAAAGCAAAGAAGCACATAATATCAGAGCTGGAAAGGACCTCAAGAGGTTGACTATAGTCCAACCCATACCCAAAAAAGAATCACCACAACTATGTATTTCTCCCAGAATGTGTCATATTTTCAATTCATGGAAAAAATGTACTTTGTAAGTATTTTACTATCCAAAGTACTATCCAAGCTAGCATTTTACCATAATCTAGTATTTCTACTTTGTGGGGTCTATAATGAAAGACTTCCAGGGAAGGAGAATTGACCAGCTCCCCAAAAGACCCACTGCACTCTGGGACAGCCTTGTTAGAAGTCTTTCTTTATAACAAACTTAAAGTTTGCCTCTTTGCCAACTTCCAAAAATCCTGACAGTATCTAGTCCAACCTCTTCCCCCATTTTACAGATAAAGACACTAGGGCCTATCTAGTCAAAATAACTTGCCCAAGATTACATTTTTATCTAGTGAAGAGCTAAGACTTGAATCCAAGTCTCTAGCCACCTAGTCCAGTGCTTGTTCAACCATGTGAAACAATGACTACCTGTTGATAAAATCTGTTTGCTCAAAATGATACAGTAGTATGACTGAGACTAGAAACCAGACCTAAGGTTCCAAATAAGGAGAGCCCAATTTCATTCTAATCAGAACTCCATGCCTTGCTATTAAAGCCTTAAGCCCTGGTAAATGACAAAATGTGCTGTCCTTGATCTAAAAAGTTGGCACTTCACCGAAAATAGAAAACATTTTGAGCTGCTTTTCCAGCAGTGATAAGAGATTACACTGAGCAACTCACACTCTTGACCTGTGACACAATAAGATACAGCTTGCTAGGGGGTAGTGATAGATTCTATGGCCATGAAATATAGTGAATCTGAATGGCCCTAATGGAGATAGAACATGCTCTTAAAGAGCAGTGTGGCCTATAGGAGTCTGAAGACTGGCATAAAGTCTTGATTCCACCACACATTAACTATAGTACTGTATGAACTTAGGCAAGTAGTCACTTAAAAGTTTCTGGAATACTCAAGTTCCATTATCGCTAAAATAATAAAAATTATTACTTGGTTCTAAAGGGGCTAGAACATGATCTTGAAGAGCAGTGAGCTAGGAGTCTTATTCTGGGCAAAAAGTCTTGATTCTGTCACACATTAACTACAGTCCTGTATGAACTTGGGCAAGCAGTCACTTAAAAGTTTCTGATATTCTTAAGCTTCCTTATCTACAAAATAGTAAAAAATAGTGTATGTACTACTTATTTTACTGGATCACTGTGAGAATCAAGTGAGATAAATTCTTTGTAAAAGCACTAATGTGAATTCTAATGGCTAGAGCCTCTTCTGCTCTCTCCTGAACCCCACCACTACGAAAAGTAAGGGTTTAAAATGAATCTGGATCTCTTCTATCCAGACAGAACACTTTAGGCCTGTCCCCGGAAAAGGTATGCATGCATACTTAAGTCAGGAATCTTTGGAACACTTTAAGAAGGATGTGAGCCAAGTCAGCCCAGGGAATCCATTCATGGACTACTCAGACATAACAAAAAACTGGCTTTCAGTTTGAGGATGATTCCCAAGTAAAAGTCCCCCCGGAGTGGGGGGTGGGGGCCGTGAGAAGGGCCCCCGGGGGCCTTCCCCCATTTGCAGAGCTCCTCTCCTCCGCACACAAATATGCCCAGGGCTCCCGGCGAAGCGCTTCCTGTCAAGCCCCGATCCTAAAGAAGAGCTGGAAATTCCCCTTCACCGGCTCCCTCCCCGCCTCCCCCCACCGACTTCCTCTCTCCAGGACTCGATGCAAATAAGGGCAAAACGGAGTTTGGAAATCTCGGTTTCCCCCCACGGTGGCATCCCCACGCCTTTTCCACCCCCGGCCCAATTTCCGCGAGAGTGAGGGTCCGCCCGGGCGGCTCGAGGAGGGGAAGGCCGAGACCGAGGAGCGTGCCCCGGCCCAGGCCGGCCTGCCCGGGGTGGAGGTGGGCGGACGGGGTCTGGGGAGCAGGAGGACCCGTCCCGAAGGGCCCGTAGGGAGCGTCGCCCCCCTCCCGTCCTCGGGCACCTGAGGAGGAGGAGACGAAAGAGACCGGGCCCCCGGTTCCCAGCCCACCTGCCCCCCTCGAGGGGTGGCTGCGGCCACAGCTGCCTCCCGCGGCTCGGACCGGCTCGGCCCCGCTAATCGCAACGGAATTCCCCCTCCCCCTCTCCAGCTCCCGCTCCGGGGTTCGGCGGCCCCAACCGCCTCCAACTCACCCCAACGGCCGCCGCTCGCCCCGGAACTGGAGCCTGAGTCGCCGCCGCAGCAGCCGCCGCCGGCCCCACCCCCCCACTCCCGGGGCAGTGACTGACAGGCAGGAGGAGGGCCCAAGAGGCGGCGGCGGCGGGGATGGGGGGGGGGGGAAACGGGGGGGGGGGGCGGGGGGAGAAGAACGGAGGGTGGGGGAAGAGGGAGCCGCAGACGCCGCTCATTGGCTGGCCCGGCGGCGGCCGTTACTACTTAAGTCAGCCTCCCGCCTTTTCCGAGCCTGTTTGGGGTCAGCTCCCGCCCGGGACTGTGAGGTGTGAGGGAGGCTCCCTGGGGCTGGGCTACGGCTTACTCTTGTAAGTCCACTCGAGCAGCTCGGGGTTAGGCTACGGCAGAGAGGCTCTGCCTCGTCTGGCTGTCCCGGCCCGAGCTGGACACCCTTCTCATCTCACTTATACTTTAAAGAATTAGCATTTTCCTACTAAATTGAAACCAAACACAGTGAAATTGTAATGACTTGGGCCCCAGGAAAAAAAAAATGAAGAAAAATGTACCTCCCCTTTTGTTTGAAGAAGTGAGACAATATGGATACACATATAGGTGCCCCAGCGATATGGGGGTGGTGGGGCCCTTTGCACAAAATTCCAGCGTAGGTCCTGAGCCCACCCCTTCCCAGGCTTCAGGGTCAAGAGCATCACCCTTTCACTTTAGTCTTACCCAGCCAGAGGAAATTTGATAATATCACCCCCAAAACCTTACTGAAAATAATCCTGGAATTCTCAAATTTTTCAGATCTCTCCTTTCCCGGTTATCACCTTCTCCCTTCTATCATACATATTTATGTCTATGTACTATCCTCTCCTCCTGTCATTAAACCGTAAGCTACTTTTAAGCAAGGACTGCCTTTTGTTTTTGGTTGTTTTTTTTTTTAGGTAGTTGGGGTTAAGTGACTTGTCAGGGTCGCACAGCTAGTTAAGTGTCAAGTGTTTGGTCTGAGGTCGGATTTGAACTCAGGTCCCCCTGACTTCAGGGCCAGTGCTCTATCCACTGGGCCACTTAGCTGCCCCAAGGACTGCCTTTTAAAAAGAAAAAAAAATTAATATCTCCAGTGTAGCACAACCAGTAGGTGCTTAATAAATGTTGAATTGAGATGGGGGTCCTGGGGTCCAAAAGGAGGCTAACTATGATGACTTGTATCTTCCTGGCCACCAGAATCTTACATCAAGACTGATTAGCTTAAAAACATCACTCCTTGCCCCCAAAACATGCTGGTTTCACCATGAATGAAGTATGATATAAGCCACTGTAACCAAAAGCCAAAAACAGGTAACCTCAAATCCAAATCTTCACTTTATACATTTCACACAATTATCTTCAATGGGTAGCAGCAATAAGTACTATAATAGAATGTTTTGTGTCAGAAGGTTCCAGGAGGAATAAAAATCGAGGACAGTGAAACTTTGCCTAGAAAATACCCTGAATTTGACAATTTTTTGAAATCATCTCTTTTCAGTGAATTCTCCTGTCCCTGATTCTGCACCTATCTATAAAGTTATTGGTCTTTAAGGCTAAGACTCTAGCATTCTGAACCAACACAGAGGAAATTAAATATAACTACTTCAAACTTATGTTACTTTTCCTTTAATACTCTGGCACCTTCCAAAGAATGTTATACTAGAAGGGATCTCTAAATTACTTGAAAATCATTTTTGAAACCCTTGCCAGTTAAGAGCTCCTCTGGTTTAGATCTATATAGAAGACATAGTACCTGATATTAGAATACTTGAAGGCAGAGAACAAAGACCTGGTAGAAATAGCTAGAGCTGAAGCAGGATTGTTTTAATTCAAATAGGAGAAAGCTAGGAATCTGGAGTTCTGAGGTTCTTGAACCCAGGGCTGCCACCAACTACCTATGTGATCTACACTTTCTCTCAAACGAGGAGTACCTACTTCATGAAACTGGTAGAATTTTTTCCCCCCTTGGGGCATGGAGTGGACAGGGGAAGAGGAAATCTGGACCTATGATTTCATCAAGATAGGCAGTTCCCCAGGTAAAAACTCCCTCTACCAATGCATTTCAACAAATTAATTTCCTTGAAATTTACAGTCTCACAGAGTTGTCTGTAACACTGAAAGTTTAGATGATTGGTCTATGAACTCACAACTAATATGCATCACAGGGGCAGGACTTGACACCCCTTCTTTCCTGACTCTAAAGTCAGCGCTAACCCTTTGCTGCCTCAAACAGAATTGCTATGAGGATGAAGTTAGATCAATAGAAGTGAAAGTTAAAGTGATCGAGTTGTATGATTTGATCTCAGGTCTCATTTAACCCTAGCATTCTTTGATTCTAGATAGCTGTAAGGTTGTTATAGAAGTAGTTAAAATAGTCTGAACCAAGCACCTTAAATGCTGAAGAGGTGAAGAGTTATCATTAGATTACATTTTACTTAGAGTAGCTACTGATGAATTCAGGGGTCAGTTACCATTATATTAAATTAGACACACCCAAAGAATGAGGCTTATGTCATTAAAAGTGGAAATTTTTTCCATAACCAATGATTGGAAATAGTCAAAGTCTCTTCCCCAGGGCTTAATTATAAACCAAATAGATACTCTAGCCCTCAAGCATTTTCTACTGTGTTACAGAATCTCAAAAACCCAAAATGATATTGTTAATACACTATCAGATTTAACAGGAAGCCTGTGTGGACCAGTGTATGAGGAAGTTGTTCAACCTTGCTTATGTCATTTAATTTCTGAGGAATTAACAATAAAATTTCAGACCCAACTGCCGCCGCCCCACCGCCGCCGCCACAACCACCATCACCACCACCACCACCACCTCCATTCAAAATCTGAATAATTTTGATGAAATTTGCTCTTGTTAAGAAGGGACAGGAAAGGGCACTGTTGTAGGCTAATTCAAGAGAGCTGACTCTAACACTAACTGTTTGACCTTAAACAGTTAGACTTGATAATCTCTCTAGGCCTCAGTTTTAACATTTGTAAAATGAGGAGATAGGATTAGATGATCTCTAAGATCCCTGCTAGCAAGGTTATTTGCTGAACAAATTCATTATCTTTTAAAGAAAATTACATTGAAAAAGAGTCATAATAATAGATTGAGAAGTATAGGCAGAACCAGAAAGGTCTAAGTTCAAATCCTACCTCTCAGTATGATCCTGGTCAAATCTCCTAAAATATGCTTTAGGCAGCTATCTCAACCTATAAATTACAGAGAAGCAGGTTGCTGACCTACCTACCTTGGGAAAAGGAGCTCCTCTGGGGAGTTCCCTGTACCAATGAAATCAAAGGTCCAGTCCCTGTCCTTAAAGAAAATAAAAGTTTTAAAAGCACTTCAGAAGTATCATTTACATACAATCTATTGTTTTATTAACTGTAAATCCTTTTGTAAAACTTCCTATTAAGATTATTTGGCAACAAGGTAAGCCTAGTACTTTTTTTGGTATAATTCCATAGCCCTGAAAGAAAAAAAAATTGAATTTATTTTAAAATTTTCTGTAATTTAAACTGGCTTTCCTCTTTCCTCTCCTGTCATTTCCAATAAAGGAGATTTTATAATATTACCTAGAAAGAACAGTAGAGTAAGAAATAATGAAGGGAATGATGTGCCCTAAAGAGACAACTAGGTGGTCCTGTGGATCACTTAGGAAGACCTAAGTTCAATTCTGACCTTAGACACTATGTAACCCTGGGCAAGTCACTTAACCTCTACCTGCCTCAGTTTCCTCAACTGTAAAAGGGGAATAATAATAGCACCTACCTCCCAAGTCTTGAAAATCAAACAAGATAATATTTGTAAAGTGCTTTTCACACTGCCTAGTATATAGTAGGTGTTTAGAAAATGCTTCTTTCCTTCCTTTAAATAATCTTTTGCAACCCTCAGAAGTAACATTGACTGAACTCAAAGTTGGAAAATAATTGTATTCAAATCCCCCTCTTCAATATTGTAATGTACATAAAGTGCTTTACAAGATTTAAAATGCTATATACATCTTAGCTGTTTTATTCTATTTCCTGTGTGTCTGATCCCACTCCTATTATACTGCTTGACATACAATTAAAATTGTGTAATTTCATGTTTTCCCTGTCCAAAAATCAACACATGCCATTGCAACATTCTTACTCAGCTGCTTGGCTTGAATAAACTATGTTTTCTCCATAGCATTGAACCCTGGGTGTTCCCTTCATTAATTGCCTCAGTGATTGGCCATTCCTGTATGCCCTTTCATCTTCGATGCATGCCTGTCCTGAATCTAAACCTGACATGGAGACTGCCTGAGATTAGGGTAATTTCTAATATCTAATATGAGCCTCCTTCTTCTGGCTTCTGGCTTCTTTTGTCTCTTTTCACTTTCCCTTATTAATTAAATTTAGTCTTTTCAGAAGATGACATCCACCCCTGCCTAGTTCACCAACAACTCCGATGCCAAAAAAAGTCCTTTTATCCACTAGACTAACTGGTTAACCGAGATAACATCTCTTTACCTACTACCTCAATGTCTTCCACAATATGGGATGTAGAGTTCTCTCAGATTATAAGGGTAATTAAATTTCTTAATTTAAAAAACTTCCAGATAAAATATGCACAGGAAAAAAATAAGGATAGGATTATGAAAGGGCTTAACAAAATTATTTCTTAATAAAATATTGTAAATATATTCTCCCTGGAGTTAGGCACAAAACTGCCAGATTGTTTGATGATAACCTTCAGAGAAGTTAGAGAATCTTGAGACATTTTACCTTCCTCCCATAACCTCTACATTTCAGAGAATACCACTAGGACCTTTCACACTCTCAGAAAAGCTGTTCAGGTAGGGGATCTCCCAACTTTTCAACCTTGAAATGAATCTAGGGGGTTCCCTCACTCAGACCACATACTAATTCCCCCAATAAGCAGCCAGTTACACAGCCCTGGAAATTCTTATCTCCAATTTTACTGTCACTGTCAACCAAAGGGTAACCCCAAAGCCTTAACGAGCTTGTGGCCCCAGTTGAATTAATGGAAGAATTTTCTCTTTTACTACCCAAGTTGTACCTACCTGATCCAGAGCTGGATTGAGGGGTCCAGTATCAGAGACTACCTGTCCAGGGTCTTGCCCAGAAGTCGGAGAAGCTGATAATGCATTTTGCCCATGTCCCGTTGATATCAGGCTCCATGGAGTGTCAAGCTGTCTCTGCTCACCCGAATGGAATGTCCTGAGGAGAAGAAAAGAAATAATAAACCAGAATACTCAAACTTTAAAAAGTTCACCATGCCAATTTTGAAATACAGAATAGATCATCAGCCATCAGAGAAATAAAAGTTCCAGTTCCAGATGTTACCTGTTGTTGAAAAACAATCTCCCCATTGGTACAGAGGGAGAAACTGAGGAACAGAGGGGAGCAGTGACTCCACCAAGATCACGCAAGAGATTGGCAGCAGAGTTGGGAAGATGACCCAGAAGCCCAGAATCAAGGTCCATGCTACCTCTAGAGAAAATTGTGACACACCCACAGAATTAGCACTCCTTGTCTTCCTCCTTAGTAGCCTATGAAGTCAGTAGAGTAGTTGGGGCTTGTAGATGTTAAAAGCTCAAAGACACAATTCTGACGTCATGTTACTTTAGCACACTGGGAGGGGCTGCTTACTAGCTTAAAAAAGAGGGTGACTCATTCCAGGTACCGGAGTAGTCTCTCATTCTCGGTAATCTCTCTATCCCTCCCCCCCACCCCCACCCCTCTCTCTCTCTTTTTTTAAACAGAAAAGAAAGTAAAACTTGCTCTGCCAAAGCTTGACCAGGAAGTTTCAGATTTCGAGCAGCAAATGAATATCATAAACTGTCTATCTCACTTGTTGGACAGGCTTAGGGGAAACAGCTTCATGAACTTTAAACAGGAACGAAATACTGAAGTGAACAAAAAAATTTCTGAGAGGGGGTTTAGTGATAACAAATAGCTTAATTATTGACATTTCAAGGGCTAATTTCAACCCTCCTCAGCCATGTTCTTTAAAGAAGGTCATTGACTTGACATTTTGATTTTTTAAAAAAATTTAAGCATGCTGTATTGGAGATCAGGATGTTTGAGTGTGTTTCCCACCACAATATAGGTTCTATATTATGCCAGGTTCCCAAGGGTTCGGTTTCCCTATCTGGAAGATGACACCACGTAGGGAGATACTGGAAAAATAAACAGTAGGATTTCTACAAGGAGTAGTCATCAGAAATACTTCTCCAATAAAAATACCAAATGAGATACAAGGTATGTGTAATGTTGGGGGAAAGGTCTCACATATGCATAGAATTTCTCATTTGGCTTTTCTCCATGTGGAGGACTCTGGGGAGCCTGCTTCTCAGAGAACTGTGATGATACAGAATGGAAGTGCCTTGTAGAGACATAGGAGTGTATGGGGACCCCTAGAAGATGTAGTGTGAATACTCTGGTTTGCTCTTATGGGGCCAGGAAACTACATCTCTCCCTCAGAGTTGCAGAGTAAATACACTGAGGGGTTGAGGCATCTCTCTTCTCTACTACCATTGACTCAAACCCTCACCAGTGTTGCCCCCATTGTTAGGTGCCCATGATACCATCCCTGTTACATTTAACCACTTAAACTCGGTCCAAAGGGATATTTACTTCAATGATATGACAAGAACAATGTATAAATATTTTCCTGATATCTTAAGGCTATGACCTCTTCCCTTATACCACTTCAGTATCTAGAAAAAATAGGCTTGACCTAGTTCAATTTCTATATAATATTTGTTGTTGTCGTATGTAGTCATTTCAGTCATATCCAACTCTTTGTGACCCTATTTAGCATTGTTTGGGTTTTGTTTGTTTTTTGATAGAAATACTGGAGTGGTTTGCCATTTCCTTCTCCAGCTCATTTTACAGTTGAGAAACTGAAGCAAACAGGGTTAAGTGACTTGTCCAGGGTCACACAGCTAGTAAGTGTCTGAGGGTAGATTTAAACACAGGGCTTCTGGATTCCAGGTCTGGCACTTTGTGCATTGCACCACCCGGGCTGGCCATCTGGTAGCTTCTTGTTAATTAGTTTCTTGCTAGCAAAGTGCTAAACTCTATTGTTTCTACGTGGAAGGATTGTGCAAGTTGTTAGTGCTCTCTAAATTTTGTATCGTTGTAAAAAGCCCCAATTGCTCTTCCCTAGTTATGGTTTTGCCTTTGACACTAGTTAAATTATAGTCAATTCTGAATCCTAAACCAATTAAAGTCCAAGAAATATATGGTGACACTTCCAACACATCTTTCAGGTCCTAGGAATCAGGACTTCATTACAGTATTATCTGTTGATATAGATCATGAGATGGCTCTGGAGGAGAAAGTGAGGCTGGTGACTTTGCACAGCCCTCCCTCACTTAAATCCAATTCATTTGCATGTCATGGCATCACCTTCCTGATGTCATGGTCCTCTTCGAGAACAAAGCATAAGCAGCAATCTGTTAATAACATATGTATATGACAAGGGAGCACAGCACTAATTTTCTGGGTTCTAAGAGAAGACATTTTCTGGAGGATAAGGAGGAAATTATTTGACCTGAAGGCTAATAGAGTCTGTAGAAAAGTGAGATTCTAAGTCCATAATATGATTTCACTGTATTTATAAACCAAATTGTTCCTCAAAAAAAGCTTCTTTTTTGAAGACTAGCTTTATCATGTGTCTGGGATTTCAGAAAGAGGCTAGTTTCATAATCACTCAAGTCATCTGACAGCAGCATTTCTATAAAGGCCTATCACCATACTTGGGGCTCAGAAATCCCCCTCCAAAAATAACACCAGAGGGTAGTTTACCAAGCTTTAAAGCCACAGATACAAGCACAAATGTGCAAGTATGCTCATGTATAGCACAGTTGAAAGGCAGCAGCAAAGATCTGATTAGTTGCATATGAACTTGTTCTCCATCTTGTGTGTTATCCATGGCAACTTTTAAATTCTGGGCTGACTTCCCTCTCCTACCCAGAACACCTTCATTCACTGTCAGTAGGTGTGTATAGCGGAAATACAACTTCACTCGAATGTTAGCCTAAATCAAACCCAATTAAGGTAGCAGTATTATAAAATAAGGTGTGTAATCCATCCTAGACTCCAACTGAAATGACTTTTCAATGAATTTTGATATTCAGGAGTAGATCGTACTGCTTTATGGGATACCCTGCTCTCTGCAGGTGGTCTTTGAGAAGAGAAAGTAACCTACTGGAATCTCTTTCCCCTTCCGGAAGAATTGGGTTCAGCTTCCAGAGCTTATCACTTTGTAACTATGAGATTTTAGGCAAATGCTTCACTTTCTAATGCTTCAGGGTCTCCACCTACAATACAAGAATTGCCCCAGTCCTCTTAAATAACTCACAGGAATTCAGTGAATTAATGTGATGATACTGTGGGCTCTCTGAGAAAATATAGAGCAGTATCCAGGGGTGTGCTAGAGTCAATTCTAATTGGCTTGCTTGCCAAAGATTGTTAAATTTTCAGTGTGAGGACTTACACCTCAGAAATTGGCACTTATTTTGTTGATTGACTAGATCTAAAGTGTTAATGATGTGGATTAAACTTAGAAGGGTGTGTATACACTAGTTTTGCTTTCTGGAGAGCCTGGTTAGCAGCATACCCCTGTATTGCTCTATAAACATTGCTTGAACTCAGGAGGAATAAACTTGGAGGCTAAGGGAATGAAGGTATCACCAGTTTGGAGGCCAGGTGATGACTACTATATTCCTACTCCTACTATCATTACTACTTCTACTACTACTACTCCTACTATTACCACCATACTGCTAATACTATTACTATTACTATCCTCCCCTGCTCCCTGTCCTCCTTCTCTTCCCCCTCCTCTTCTTCCTCCTCCTCCTTCTACTACTGCCACTACACTTCTCCTACTCCAGAAAGTACAGTAGATAGAACACTGGGCCTGGAGTCAGGAAGATTCATCCTCATGAATTCAAATCTGCCTCAGACACTTACTAGCTATATGATCCTGGGCAAGTCACTTAACCTTGTTTGCCTCAGTTTCCTCATCTGTAAAATGATCTGGATAAGGAAATGGCAAACCACTCCAGCATCTTTGCCAAGAAAACCCCCAAATGGAGAGTTGGACACAAACTGAAATTACTCAACAACAAAAATAGTAGTGATAGTGATAATAGGCACCTATGTGACATTTTAAGGTTTGCCAAGTGCTTTATATCCATTATCTTATATGAGCCTCATGACATCCCTGGTATTACGGATTCATTATTGTTTAGATTAGTACAAAAGCAGTCAATTAGGGTGAGTTATTGCCATCTGCTGGACAAAAGACAGCATTACTTTTTCTGAGCACAACAGGAATTTATAAGGAGATCCTCCAAGCATTCATTGTAAAAATGCTTTCTCAGGCTTCCAGTGCAAGGATCTGACAGTCATTTCATTGAATGCTAATTCATCTGGTGGCACCAGGGGCTAGCGTTGTCACATTGCACTAAGACTACCAAAGCCTGTGGGCCTAATCTGAGGCTTGGCCGGAAGCTATACTTCACTCAGTTGAATTAAGTCTTGGTTCTCCCAGGACCCTCAACAGGAAGAGGAGTTGAGGGGTTAGCAGACTAAACAAGAATTTCAGGTTCCCGTGGAGCTTAGACCTAGAAGGCTCCAAAGAAATCATCTAATAGAATCCCTCTTTTTTTACAGACAGAAGAAAATGAGACCCAGAGAGATTAAAGGACCAGACTGTTACATATATATATCAAGTAGAGGCATCTAGTTGGCGCAGTGGACAGAGTGCCAGGCCTGGAGTCAGGAGGACCTGAGTTCAAATTTGATTTCAGACACTAGCTGTGTCCCCAGGCAAGTCACTTTGCTTTTGTTTGCCTTATGAGTCTGCAGAAACCAGTCTCTCTCTACAGTGAAAATAAGTTCGTATGAAATAGAGTGGCCTATTTTAATAAAAACTCATTTAGTATTTCCTGTCAACAAATGCCAAGGTTTGGTATACAAGTATAGTGCTGTGCTTGTATTGGGAGGGAGGAGAGGGGAGTTGGCTCTGAATCTATGTTAGCATTGAGGCTGGGGTTGCTGATGTTTTCAAGTCCCTGGATTAGGAGGCAGTATTGTGTAATTAAGAGTCATATACTGAATATGGAGTCCAAAGACCTGAATTCAATTCATTGCTGTCACTTACTAAAAATAACTAACATTTATATAGCACATACTATGTGCCAGACACTATGATAAGTACTTTACAATTATTATCTCATTTGATCCTCACAAAAACCCTGAGAGGTAGGTGCTATTATTCTCCTCATTTTGCAGATGAGGAAACTGAGGTAGACAGGTTAAGTGGTTTACCCAGGATCACACAGTTAGTGTCTGAGGATGGATTTGAACTCAGGTCCTCCTGACTCCAGGCTCAGTGCTCTATCCACTGGGCCACCTAGCTTCTATTATTAGTAATATTGTTATTGTTAATATTATTATTAATTCTTAAATGAATGTTGTAATCCTACTATATGTTCTTCCTTCTACTTTGCCCTCTCTGGTGACCTTCCTAGTTCATCTGTGTTACCACTATTAACAGCACATAAGGAATAACCTGTGCTGACCAACCAATGATGCTGGGTTGACCAGGGCTGGGATCAGAATGTGGACCAATGCCTTACTGGATTTGGAGCCAGAGGACCTAGGTTTCAGTTCTACCTCTGCTACTCACTAACTGTGTCCTTGGGCAAGTCATTTAACTCTCTTTGTGCTTCAATGCTCTTATCTGTAAAATGAGGGGGTTGGAATAGATGCTCTCTAAAGACCTTCCCAGCCATAAGCTTTATATCCTATGGATGTATGAACTGAGCTGGCTTCTGGTCTTCAAGAGGTTGGACACAGGTGGTTCCCCTTTTGTCTCCCTTTCTTCCCAGTTATGTGTGACATGGTCTTGCTGGACTCTATACCAAGCAGGTTATACAGACACTTCTTGATGCCCTTGATGAAGAAATGGAATCATCTTGAATAAGGCATATAAAATAAGGGAGATGGGGAGAAAGGGGGCAGTCAGAACTCCTGAGTCCTATTCTAGGCTCCAGGCCCAGGCTTTTCTAACCCAGATACCTGGTTTTTCCTTGTCACTGTGGCACTTTGTGGGGAAGGTAAGGGACAGTCCTTGGTGACATTGGAGAGCAGTAGAACTAGGCAGAATCTGAGGCCAAATCAGAGTGCCCAAGAACTACATTACCCAGCAAGCCTCTACTTTGACCTTCCTTGGAGGTACAATTAATGCAATTGCAGTGTATTCTGGTTTATGTAGACTCTCAAACTCTTAGCATTTCCTAACCTATTAAGAGCCAAGTTGGACCTGGCAATCCCAGCCCTTGCAAGAATTCAGGGTATTTCATCAGATTAGCTTCCCACTTCTAACCCAGCTATAGATTAGGCCTGAGCACTGGAGAAATGTCCACCTCTCTTACTTTTAGTCAATAAGCCCAGTATATGAGAGAAGGGGACTCAGTACAGTACAGACTATCCTAAATTTTGCCAAGCACCAAATCTGTGATGATTCACATGCAAAGAAGTGTGTCACTGCCTCTGGTTGAGGTCAAGTGTGTAAACAGACACAGCCTGCTAGTCATCATCTCTTCCTCCACCACCCTTTCAGACATTTTTGGCTCTTCTCTCTTTTCTCCACCTTCCCTCCCTGCTCTTCTGTCACAGGGCCAGCAATCTGGTTTAGTCCCTTGACCCTGTCCATTTCTCCTCTGCATGTACTGTCCCAATCAAATTGATTTCCTTGATATTAGGAGAATTCAACATTCCAGTTCCTGTATCTGTCCTCCCCATCTTTGCATAGGTTGTGTACCCCATGCACTCTATCCTGACTTCTTTTACTCCTAGCTTCCTGAAAGGCTCAGCTCAGGTGTCACTTTCCAAAGGTTGTCTTTCCTGTTCTTCACCCCACCTTGACATTGTTCTCTCCTTCCAATTAACTTTTATTTTATTTACTAATAATATTTTAATATTAATTTAATCATATAAATTTAATAAATATTAATAATAGCAATACTTATTAGTAATAAAATAGCATTGTATGTGGCTTGTAGGGAGGCAAGAATAGACACCTTTTAGCATCTGCCCCTCCCCTTTCTTCAACGGAGACTTTAATTCCTAGCAGAAAGGGAAGCAGGAGGTTGAGACCAGAGGCTGGTCCCTTTTCTCTCTTTTCTCTTACAATTTTTCTTGTAACAAAAAGAAAATTCAAGCTCCTTTACTATAACTATTCTTTTAGATTTTTTTCTATCACTCATGTTTAATTTCATAAATTGTTTTTAAGGGAGCATGATTTTGTATTTGATGACTCAAATCTTTCCCTACTTTATAAAAGAACTGACCTGGGTAATGGGTACTGGGCTAGAATTATACCTATCTGTCCCCTAAGTATTGTTAGTCTAGGAAATGTAATTTTTAGATTAAAGCTGAACTCCAGATCACTATTTCCTAATGGGGGAAGGGGAGGCCAAGCTTTATAACCTAGGTTTGACCCCCTTCCCACCAAATACCAGTTTCCAATGAATACATACATAGCAAATAGCAAAGAAACCAATTTATCCAAGTTGATAGAAAAATAGAAATCAGAGAAAGTACACATATGAAGATATATTCCAGACAATACCCAAAATAAATGAGTGCTCCCATTGGGAGCAAGATAACTTAGGCCAAAGGAGAGAGAAAGAAAGTGAGAAAATCTCAGATCTCCCTCAAAGAGACATTCTAAGGTATAGATGAGGATGTGATGGTCACTGCTAGCTCCTCTCATGTTGACTTCTTTCCAGAATCTTTCTTTCCCTTAAGCAACTTGAAAAGAGGTTGGCATTGCAGAACTTTTCTCTTGAAGCTGGAAGCCAGAAGAACTCAAATAAACTGAAGAGACTGGATCAGATCTGTCTTTTCTCCTACTCTCACCAGCTCCACTCTGACCTCCATGAAAGCACAAGATGTATAGCTCCACCAATGAGGAGAGAATTTCATACTAATTGGCTTTGGGCTCAAGTTCAATAATAAAAGCTAACATTTACATAGTGTTTCAAGGTTTACAAAGCACTTTATATGTGTTGCCTCATTTGATTCTCACAACAAACCTGTGAAGTAGGTGCTATTGTTATCCCCATTGTGTTGAGGAAACTGAGGCACAAGAAATTAACTTGCTTAGGGTCACATAGCAAGGCCAAAGCAGGACTGGAATTTAGGTCTTAACTCCAAGTCCTTCAACCTATCCATTATAACACCACTCGGCAGAAAAAGCATTTGTTTGGCTTGGATTAAATTGCTCTCAGATTCCTCTCTCAAACCCTGGACTATGCAGGGCCAGACATCTCAGGACATGGGCTGAAGCCCCACTGTGGAGCCACAGGATCCACCCTGTCCAACAGCAACCAAGTCCAGAATCAAGTGCACAAATATGGAAGATTTGACCTTGATAAGGAGAAAGGTCACTTCTTCCTCAGTGACTTGAGCAAAGGAACAGAGAAGGGACATTTAAGGTATGGATTAGGAGAGAAGAAACTGACAGCAAATGGTCTCTACTTTCTCAATTAAGTAAGAGTCAAAATCTTCTGGCAGTAAAGGACAGCTTGAGGAGAGGAAAGTAGGTTTAGTATGTTAACAATGGGTGGTAGGATAAGGGAAGAATAAAGGGATCTCTGTGTACTAATAAGTGCCATCTGGAGATTAGGTGGTATATCCAATTAATTGCCAAGTCTCTTCTATTCTGTGCCCTCAACAACTCTCATATCCATCCCCTTTTCTCTACTCACAACAGCCTGAGGAAGAGGAGACCCTTCTCCAACTACCCTAGTCTAGGACCTTATCACTTCTCACCTAAACTATGTAAATATACTCCTTGCAGTCTTTCTCTTCTACAGTGTGTCCTATACACAATGGCCAAAGTGATATTCCTAACACAGATTTGGCCATGTCACTCTCCTGCTTAAGAAATTTCGGATCCCTGTTGCCCCTGGAATAAAGCACAGACTCCTCTGTTTAAAATTTAAAGCCCTTCACAAGTTGGTTCTAGTCTAGCTTTCAAAATTAATTATACATCATACCCTCCCTCCCCTACCCCAACAAACACTGTGATCTCTGTCTGTATCTCTAAGATACAGCCAAACTAGCCTTTGCTGTTCCTCACACACAGTGTTCCACCTTCTGATTTCATATCTTTGCACAGGCTCTCTTCCATGCCTATTTAGAGAGGGAGATCAGAGGGGAACCCCGATTTGCTGGACTGAGGCACTTCTTATGGAGCTGAGCATGTGCTCAGTAACTGTCAAGGTTGGACACATCTGTTTCTAAGGATTACTGATCAGTGATTTGGGCTCCGGGAAAGAAATACAAAACAGAAGAAGCATTCAGGACTTGA
The DNA here is from genome assembly GCF_900497805.2 of Vombatus ursinus. NCBI lineage: Eukaryota > Metazoa > Chordata > Mammalia > Diprotodontia > Vombatidae > Vombatus > Vombatus ursinus. The sequence goes on along the minus strand of NW_020940358.1, from coordinate 509,353 downwards.
GATCCAGTTTCAGGCTCATCTAGACACACACACACAAGGAGAACAAAAAATGTTCTCCTTGCCATATGTTCTTAATCATCATTATATTAGAAGCTTTGGGGGTAGGGAGAAAAACTTTTGTGTGCTCAGGAAGCCCAACATATTTCCTGGTGGTTGGTAGGTGCTTAATAAATGCTTCTTGATTTATTGATCGAATGGACCCTTTGGCAATAGGGGGGATTTTTTCCCCCTCCTCCTGCTCTCCAGAAATGCAAGAGGGAGCTGGCAGAGTCCCAAAGTGATGTGCTTAAAGGAAGAAAAAGAGAGGTGAGGCCTTTCTTTTTTCCTTTTATAGACTACTGGGTGGATGGCTCTTTCTTAGCCCTAGGCATGGGAAAACAATGGGACCAGTCAGGAAATACTGGTCACACATGTATTTTGCTTTATATTATTGTTGTTGTTTATGCTCTGAAACTATTATCCCAGCCTCAACTCCTCCTACCAGGTTGGGTGCCCGGAGCAAGGCTGCTACTTGTACCCTCAGAGCTTTAGGGTCAACTTCAAGGGTCTGGGGGAGTGTTGTATTTCTATTGCTCTATAGCTCACAAGTCTCTGTCTGTGTGGTGCTTCCTGATATGATTGTCAATTGATTATCTATCCATCAGCCAGACTTAGTTTTTAGAAAGGGAACATTCACTAAGGTAAATGCTGCATTAGGTGGTGCAGTGGAAAGAGTCTCAGGCCTAGAGTCAGAAAGACTCATCCTTCTGAATTCAAATCCAGCCTCAGACATTTACTAGTTGTGTGACCCTGGGTAAGTCACTTAACTCTGTTTGCCTCAGTTTCCTCAACTGTAAAATGAGCTGGACAAGGAAATGGCAAACCACTCCAGTATCTTTGTAAAGAAAACCCCAAATAAAGTCATGAAGAGTCAGACACAACTGAAACAACTGAACCACAACAATTTACTAAGGTAGAATAGTAAGAACAATTGGTGCAAATATTCCTCAAAAGTTTCACTCATTTTTCCTTAAGTATATTCAGAATCCAGGAGGAAACACACTCAGAGCTTAGAGAGCACATGTGGCAAAAAGGTAACTCATAGTCCCTAGAAATCCTTTTGCTAGCATCCTCAATATGTTTCCTTTAGGTAAGATGTAACGTTTCCATTGGACTCTGTAGTCTTGAATCTGTCTGGGATGTCCTTGGCTCTCAATGTAGATACTGCCATCAACCGCTCCACCAACATTGCAAATTCACAAATGGGAGATGGAAATCCCAAATCCTCTAGACCCTTTGAAATTTGCAGGAACTTCTTCCATATAAGGGTAGGAAAGAGGAGACCAAGCTAAGACTGAGCTCAAAACTCTGTTCTTCTCCTTCAATCAAGTGCTTTGTAACAGTTTAGCTAGTTGGAATAGTACTGAACAGTAATCCTGAGAAACAAATGTGTCCATCCTTGGCAATTAGAGAGCACATGCTCAACTCAATGAGAAGAGCCTCAGTCCAACATACCAGGGTGCTTTCCTAATAACCTCCTCTAAATTGCACTCTCTTCTCTCTACTTGCTCAAATCTCTTGGCTTCTGAACTGGCTCCCTGTTTTTATATTCACCAAGTCTTTCACTCGATTGCAAAAGACTTCCTGTGTAGCTGCTGCAGGTCATCTGATGATTTTCAAGGACTTTTCCCACTTAGTCTAAATTGGAATAATTGATTAATTGAGTCCTCTTTTCACCTGATAAATATATCAGGGCTAAGTGGTTAAAATGTATTCTTACATGATATCAGGGTTAAATGGGATGCAGGGGTGGGGGACCTGTGGCCTTGAGGCCGTATGTGGCCTTCTAGGTCCTAGGGTGCAGCCTTTTACTGAGTCTGAGTTTTATAGAACAAATCCTTTTATTAAGGGGATTTGTTATGGGAAATTTGGATTCATTCAAAGTGCCACACTTGAGGACCTAGAGGACTATATGTGGACTCGAGGCTGCAGGTTCCCCACCCTGGGATAGAAGGATTTTAATCTCATTCATATATGAATTGATTTCTAGAGCTTAGGGTTTGGAACATAGTAGGACTTAATAAATACTTGTTGACTGACCAACTCATGCATATACCCACTTTATTCTCCATCAGTTCATACAAGTCTTCCCCCTTTTACAAAATCATTTCTCAAGATGAATTAATATTTCATTGTATTCATCTGTCATAATTTTGTTCAGCTGTTTTGTTCATCTATCATAATTTTTATTCAGCTGTTCCTCAACTGATGGACACCCTCTTAGTTTCCAGTTCTTTGTCACTACAAAGAGTTGCTATAAATATTTTTGTGCGTTTAAATTCTTTTTCTCTTTCTTTGATCTTTTTGGGATACAGATATATTAGTGGTATTGCTGGGTTAAAGGGTATACATAAGTGCTGACTTTTTGGATATGGTTCCAAATTGCTTATGAGAATGGCTATATCAATTCATAGTTCCACTAACAATGTATTAGTGTCCTTATCCAACAACTGTCATTTCCCTCTTGTGGTCATTTTGCTAATCTGATAGACGCATGGAAGTCAAGTCAAGCCAATAAGCATTTACAAAGACCTACTATGTTCCAGGCATTCAGATGTTCCCAAACTTATTTGATCTACTACTCCCTTTTCAAAAAAAAATTACTCAGTGGCCTCCTCTCCCCCAAATCTGCTTTCTTTAACCCTTTAATGGTTTTTTTTTTGAAATTTGGGTAATTTCAAACTACTATCACCCCCCTAGATCAGTCCAGTGCCCCCAGGGAGGAAGTATTTAGGTTCCCACTTTGGGAAAAGCACAAAAATAGACACTGTTCTCAAGGAGTTCATAGTCTGATGGGGATAGACAATGTGTAAATGACTATGTACAAATAAGATATATATATATGATATGTGTTGTTCTTCAGTTGTGTCCTTCTGTGACCCTATTTGGAGAAGGAAATGACAAACCAGTATTTTTGCCAAGAAAACACCAAATAGAGTCACAAAGAGCTGTACATTACTGAACAACAACCAGTACTGAAACAAGATTTCTCTTTTTCCCCCTCTTTTTCAGTATCTCCTTTTGCCTCCTCACCCATTCTCCTGAAGACTCTTCTTTCTGAGAGATTATAGGAGTTACTTTCCCTTCATTGTTAGCCTTTGACTTGATTAGGGTACACTGCATATTCTCCTTCCATCTTTTTCTTCCCCCCTTTTGTGTGGTTTCCCATTCTGGCAATTTAGTCCCCCCTAAAAAAAACATTGATTCACTGCTAGACAAGATATTATGAGATTTAATCCACTATGTTTCAGGCCTATTTTTCCACCACCACTTTCTATTTGACTTCTACTCTCATCCTTGTCTCCTCCTGTACATTTAGAAAGAATCTTTTAATGTTGTTATTTTGTTGCTGTTGTTGTTTGCTGTTTTTGTTTGCCCTTCTTGTGTACCTTTCTTGTATTTCTGTTGTCTGGGGTATTTGAGAAGCAAGTAATTTCTTCAGATCTAGTTTTCTTTATAGGAATGTTTCTAATGCCTCTCTCTTTTTTATAATTGAACATCCCTCTTTTTTCATATGTAATTGAGTTACTCATACCTTCAGAATCCCTTTCAAGGTGCAGAATGCTAAAAACAGTCTCACTTTTAAAGTTTGTCTTTTTCTATCTTTGCCCTGCTTACTACCTTTAACTTAATTGAATTATAAATGGGGCACACACTCAAAGAAAATTCTCCTTGTAAGAGAAAACAAATAAAATAAGAGTTGGATAGTTCTGACTTCTCCCTGTCATTAGTTATCATTGTCAAATCCAACTCACATGTCCAATAACTTCTTTGATCCTGCTATTTTCATAATTTATATACACATACATACATATGCACATATACATATGCATACACACACTCATACATATACACATGTATATACATACATAAGTGTATATATGGACATGTCTTTTTTAAAACTCTTATTTCTCACTAGCACCAGCTTTTTCTGAACTATAATACTCCTGATACTTGTAGCACCTCCCACCTTTTTTTTTTTGAGAGGGGGGTAGTCATCTCCTATTACTTGCCTTTGCTTTCATCTTCTGCAGAAATATTTAAGAAATCTAAGCTGACAAATACATTCCCTATGTATACACACTGTTCCTGTATATCTACACTGATTTTTTTCTTCCTCATAGAAATAATTTCTCTTCACATTTCTCTTTTCAGAATATCATTCTTAGGAAGTTTATCATCTTTCTTGAGCTGACCTCCTTTATAAAATTTTAGGTCGTGGGATTCTACCTTTCCCTTCTCTGAAACCCTTAAAATCTGTTCTCCCAAAATCTAGGGTATTTGTTAGATTATGTCTGACTATACTTTCCTCTATCACAAATTCTAAGTTAGATTGGTCACTTCACCTCAAGGTTTCCATCATTTTTCTTAAGCAACCACTTCTTGTTAATGAGAATTAAGTCCATAATAGCATTTCTTCCATCCTTTTTTTTTTTTGTTTTTTGGTGAGGCAATTGGGGTTAAGTGACTTGCCCAGGATCACACAACTAGTGTCAAGTGTCTGAGGCCGGATTTGAACTCAGATCCTCATGACTCCAAGGCTGGAACTCTATTCACTGTACCACCTAGCTGCCCCAATTTCTTCCATCTTTCGAAGGGTGAAATTAACATAAAGACAAACCAAGAAATTCTTAACGATTCTACTTTTGGTAATTCTCATTGATTGTTGTTTGAAAACCTAACTAAGTTCACTCAGACTCATCACCATTTTGGGCAGAAAGTAATAAGTTTTTCAGCAACTCTTGAAGACTGTTAAGTTACAAAGTAGTTGGGATATGCAGGGAGTACCCATAAAAAACTTTCCTTCATCTTGGACCTTTTCTTCTCATATTTCTTTTATCTTCTGAGACTTAGCATCCTCCAAAAAATGTTGCCAGGATATCTACATGTGGATTTTGATGTGATACCCAACCCGCATTCATTTCTCTCTTTCTTCTTTTTGGGTTGGCTCTCATACCCACCTGCATTCATACTGGCAGGTTGGGGGTTTCCAGAGGAGTAGCCATCTTGCTACAACTCACTCTCAGATAACCCTGGTGGGCAGAATACACTTCTACTTACAACTATATCTCCTGAGCCCCTCCACAGTGTGCTTCCCATCAACAAATCAGTATAAGAAACATTTACTAAATAGAAACCAAAATAAGAATAAAGAACACATAACATTGTATCCATAAACATAGGGCACACTATCCCATGATTATACACAGTATTTATGCTGAAGAGTGGGTCAAAACTTACAAAACCAAAGCGTATAGGCACATAAGGAACTCATGTGTTTAAGGCAATTCCCAAGTTTGGACTTGATGTCCTTAGTTTCCCTCAAGGACAAATATGTACCACAAGTAACTGATAAACACAGCTTCTCCTCTTCTGAACCTTTTTGCTTATATGGTGACTGTTATAACATTCCCAGATCCTTCTTCCACCCTAGTCAAATACCAAGTTATCCTTAGAAATTCTTACCATCTGGATTAATCATTATATCTAGACCCTGATGGCAGTTATCTGTTGGTTCTCAAGTCATTCTGTTTTTTCTTTCAAGGTGTTCAAGACCTAGATCAGTCTTTCCCTTCTCCCCAATCCCTTATACTAGGGAAATGTTCATATTCTCTCAAATATACTGGCCTTCCAGTTCATCAGCCTCTTCAGTTTCCATGACTTACACCTTCACTCCACTTTAGCCGCACATGTGAATGGTCACATCCTTGATTTCATCATCACTCATAAATATTCCACTTCTATGATAAAAAACTCTATAATTCTTTTATCTAATCATAACTTCCTATCATTCCATCTCTCCCTGTATCTCACTCCTCCAACATCTGTTCTTTGTCCTTACCATTACCTCTAGTGATTCCAATCCTTAATGCTTTCCCAGACCATTACTTCTGTGCTGGTTTCACCTTTTCCTCTTCTAAGTCATGATACTATATTTGATCAGTTTAACTTTATGTTGTCTTCTAGTCTTAAATGTCTTTCCATCTTGTCCTACCCCTTGCTGATGTCTTGCCAAAACTCTGTCTTGGATTCTACCATTTGCTTCCTCCATCTGTACTCACTCTCTACTAAACCTAGAAGAAGTTGAACAATTGTTCTGACTGGGTTCCCTTATGTTTGCTACTCTCCAACCATGCTTTACTATTGTAAGATAATCTTTTTACTATATGGTTAGTTCTTTATCACATTCCATAATCAGCTGTTCCAAGCTTTATCTTCTCTACTCAAACCTCCACTCTACCTCTCTTAGCAAAGAAGCTTGCTATTCACTATGAACTCCCTATTTCTTCTCTAAATCTCAAAAACTCTTTCATGATCCTCCATACTCTTATCCTTTATTCTAGTCTCCAGTGAAGAAGGGTACCTTTTCCTCACCAAGAGTAATACCTTTATTTGTACTCTTGATTATACCCACTCCCATATTCTCTATCAGATTGACCCTATGATCATCTCCCTCTCTCTACTTTTCAATCGCTTTCATTTTAGAGGTTTCTTCCCTGCTGCCTATGGTCATATACAAAACTCTTCCATCCTTAAAAAAAACCAAAAAACTTTTCTTTACCCTGCCATCTCCTCAGATTATCATTTTATATCTCTCCCCACTCTCAGAATCAAACTAGAAAAAACTATCTATACTTAGTATACTTCTACTTCCTCTCCTTTCACTCACTCCTCAACCCTCTGTAATCTGGTTTCGGACTTCATCACTCAACTGAAATTATTCTCTCCAAAGTTACCAATGATTGCTTAATTGCCAGATCAAATGTTTTTTTTTCTCAATCCTAATCTTTTTTGACCTCTCTGAAGCACTTGACATATCTTTTTCTCTTGTATAGTATATCCATTCTGTGTTTTCATGATGTAGATTTGTTTTGGTTCTGCTTCCTGCCCAGCCATTCATTCTCATTTTCCTTTCCTCAATGATCATTCGTGTGTGTGTGTGTATGTGTGTGTGTGTGTGTGTGTGTGTCTGTCTGTCTGTCTCTCTAAATAAGAGTATAACTCAAGATTCTGTCCTGGACCCTCTTCTCTTCCTCTTTCTACGCTCTCCTTTATCAATATCATTAGCTTCCATGGGTTCTATTATCTCCTCTATTCAGATGACTCCCAGCTTCATATATCCAGTTCTAGTGTCTCTCCTGAGCTGTAGTCTGGCATCTAACTGCCACTTAGCTAGTAGCACCACTGGACTAAGTGCCAAATGCCCCTGGACATTTCTAAATTGATGTTCCCTAGGCTCTCAAACTTGACATGTCTAAAGCAGAACTCATTATCTGTTCTCTTAAACCCATCTTTTCCTCAGACTTTCTTGTTCCTGTTGAGGGCACCGTTATTCTTCTATTCACTCAATCATGCTTTACTTATTTCTCTCCTTCACCACATATTGTATCAGTTGCCAGGTCTTATTGATTCTACCTCCATAATATCTCTCATATCTATCCTTTTCTCTTAGCGATAACTTGGAGACTAAAGGGCCTTTAAGCTTCTTTACTTTTCCTTCTAGAAAGTAGAATAGACTGTACTTTGAGTATAAATAGAAGTCACTTGATCATGACAGACATGTAATGGAGGTCACTGCAAAAGTATTTTCCAGTTAGTCCTTTATCTTTCTTACTAGTAGCTGCCCTGGAAAACTGCTGTGGCAAATTAGTAGTGGAAGTTTTTAGCTCTAGTGTTGTGTCTTTTTTTTTTTTTAGGCAATTGGGGTTAAGTGACTTGCCCAGGGTCACACAGCTAGTGACATTTTTTCTTTAACATCTTCCCACCTTGTTAGCACCCCTAGAGCCCTATCCAACTTCCTTTCCTTTGTCTTAACATTTCTTCCCTTACTTTAGTCAGTCAGTCAGTCAATAAGCATTTACTAAGGCTTGTTATGCTGCCCATACAGAGCTTAGTGCTATGGATACAAAGAAAGGCAAAAACAGTCCCTGCCCTTAAGAAGTTCATGTTCTAATGGAGGAGACAATATTCAAGCAACTAGGGAGCTAATAAGATGACAAACAATTATTTATTTATTAGTAATTAACTTATTTATTTTTAGTTTTCAACATTCACTTCCACAATATTTTGAGTTTTAAATTTTCTCCCCCTCCCTTCTCCCCTCGCCCAAGATGGCATGCAATCTGATATAGGCTCTACTTATACATTCATATTAAGCATATTTTCACATTAGTCATGATGTAAAGAAGAATTAGAACTAATGGGAGGAACCACAGGAAAGAAGAAACAAAACAAAACAACAAAAGAAAAGGAGAGCAAATAGTATGCTTCCATCTTCATTCAGACTCCATAGTTCTTTCTCTGGATGTGGATAGCATTTTCCATTGTGAGTCTTTTGGAGTTGTCTTAGATTCTTGCATTGCTGAGAAGAGCTAAGTCTATCAAAGTCAGTCATCACACAATGTGGCTGTTACTGGGTACAATGTTCTCCTGGTTCTGCTTATTTCACTCAACATCAGTTCATATAAGTCTTTCCAGGTTTTTCTGAAGTCTGCCTGCTCATCATTTCTTACAGCACAAAAGTATTCCATTACATTCATATACCACAACTTGTTTAGCCATTCCCCAATTGATTGGCATCCCCTCAATTTCCAATTCTTTGCCACCACAAAAAGAGCTGCTATAAATATTTTTGTACATGTGGGTCTTTTCCCCCATTTTTATGATCTCTTTGCGATACAGACCTAGAAGTAGTATTGCTGGGTCAAAGGGTATGCACAATTTTTTAGCCCTTTGGGCATACTTCCAAATTGCTCTCCAGAATAATTGGATCAGTTCACAACTCCACCAACAATGCATTAGCGTTCCAATTTTCCCACATCTTCTCCAACATTTATCATTTTCCTGTTTTGTCATGTTGGCCAATCTGATGGGCGTGATGTGATATCTTAGACTGTTTTGATTTGCATTTCTCTAATCAATGGTGATTTAGAGCATTTTTATATGACTATAGATAACTTTAATTTCTTCCTCTGAAAACTGCCTATTCATATCTTTTGACCATTTATCAACTGGGGAATGACTTGTATTCTTATAAATTTGACTCAGTTCTCTATACATTTTAGAAATGAGGCCCTTATCAGAGACACTGGCTGTAAAAACTGTTTCCCAGCTTTCTGCTTCCCTTCTAATCGTGGTTGCATTGGCCTTGTTTGACAAACATTTATTAAGCTACTAAGTGCTAGGCGTTGTGCTAAGTGTTGGGGATATAAAGAGAAGTAAAAGATGGTGTTTGCTCTCCACAGCTCATGGTCTAATAGGGGAATGTATATATAAAATATTAATAGGGTAAATATTCCTTCTCCTCAAGTCATAGGATCATAGACTTAGAGCTCAGAGGGACCTTAGAGGTCATGTAGTTCAACCCTTACCTTTTACAGAAGAGGGATCTGAACCCTAGAGAAGTTAAGTAACTTCTCCAGGGTCATCTAGGTGGTAAGTAGCATAACTGAGACTTGAAGTGTGACCCTGTGACTCCAGAGTTGGTGTTCTTTCCACTGTACCATACTTCTTTCCTTTCTCCTTGAATATTTCTTCTTCTTGTCCTTCAGCTTGAATTCTTCCTCTGTTCCAACTCTTGTATCCTCCTCATGCTACAGCTTCTTGGGGCCACATGCACAGTGGCCACACTCTGATAAAACTGTCTCAGTAAATGGGCTAAACCACGTTGAGGGGATTGACAAGCCTCAAACCTGCCGGTGAGTTAGGGGGGTGTCTATCGCATGTGTGCGAAGATTTCCCCCATCAGAATGGATGGATGAGAATAATTTGTTCCAAAGGCCACAAAAGTGACTGACACAGGTGCTTTGGACTTTATTAGAGAAATTTGCTGTAAATTTTTTTTCACAGTTATAATTATTTATGATGTATTTCCCTCCAACCAATTTCCCCTCTTTTATCCTTTTCTCTCTCTACTTTCACCCTCTCCCTCCTTAAAAGTGTTTGGCTTCTGACCTTCACCTCCCCCAAACCACCCCTCATTCTATCAGCTTCCCTTTTGTTATCCCCTTTTCCTTCTACTTCCTTGTAGGGTAAGATATTATAACTGAATATATATATTATTCCCTCTTTGAACCAATTCCAATAGTTCAAGCTTTGTCCACCACCACCCCATCTTCCCTTCCACTGTAAAAACTCTTTTGTGCCTCTTTTATGTGAGATAATTCACCCCATTCTACCTCTCTCTTCTCCATTCTTCCAGTGCATCTCTCTTTCTCACCCCTTAATTTTATTTTTTTAGATATCATCCCATCATAGTCAACTTACAGCCTTGCCTTCTTAAGCTCTTAGGAGTCACAAATATCAGGTTCCCATGAAGTAATGCAAACAGTCTAACCTTGTTGAATCATTTATGATTTCTCTTTCCTGATTACCTTTTTGGGTTCTCTTGAGTCTTGTATTTGAAAGTCAAGTTTTCTATTCATTTCTGATCTTTTCTTTAGGAATTCTTGAAAGTTCTTTATTTCACTGAATATCTATTGTTTCCTCTGAAGGATTATACTCAGTTTTTCTGGGTAGGTGATTCTTAGTTGTAATCCTAGCTCCTTTGCCTTCTGGAATATCATATTCCAAGCCCTCCAATTCTTTAATGTAGAAGCAGCTAAATCTTATGTGATCTTGACTGTGGCTCCATGATCTTTGAATTGTTTTTTCTGGTGGCTTGCAATATTTTCTCCTTGACCTGGGAGCTCTGGTATTTGGCTATAATATTCCTGGGAGTTTTCTATTTTACTCTCTGGTTGTAGAATATGAGGGCAGTTTTTCTTGATAAATTTCTTGAAAAATGATGTCTAGGTACTTTTTTTGATTGAGACTTTCAGGTAATGAAATAATTCTTAAATTATCTCTCCTGGATCTATTTTCCAGGTCAGTTGTTTTTCCAATGGGATTTTTTTTCTTTTTTCTTTTTTTCAATCTTTTAATTTCATTTGATTGTTTCTTAAGTGGATTAACTTCTGCTTGCCCAATTCTCTCTTTTTTTCTCTTTTTTAATTAATTTATTTTGATTTATCAACAATCACTTCCATAAGCTTTTGAGTTTTAAATTTTTCTCCCTCTCTCTCCCTACCTCCCTCCCCAAGATGGCATGCAATCTAATATAGGCTATACATATACATTCTTATTAAACATATTTTCACATTAGTGATGTTATAAGTAAGAATTAGAACTAATAGGAGGAACCACCAGAAAGAGGAAACAAAACACGACAGAAGAAAAAAATAGCAAATAGTATGTTTTGATCTTCATTCAAACTCCATAGTTCTTTCTTTGGATGTGGATAGCATTTTCTATCATGAGGCTTTTGGAGATGTCTTAGATCCTTGTATTGCTGAGAGGGGTTAAGTCTATCAAAGTCAGTCATCACTTAATATGGCTGTTACTGTGTACAATGTTCTCCTGGTTCTGCTCACTTCACTCAGCATCAAGCCATACAAGTCTTTCCAGGTCTATCTGAAGTGTGCCTGTTCATCATTTCTCATAGCACAATAGTACTCCATTACATTCATATATCACATTCACAATTATGATAACTATCTATGTCTTTCTCTTCATCCTTCCCTCCCATTTATGCTTTTCTTTCTCCTTTCTCCTTTTCCCTCCTCGCTAATGTTCTGCTTTTGACCACCACCTCCCTCAGTCCCACCTCCCTTCTATTAGCCCCCTCCCTTTTCTTTCCCCCTTTCCCTCCTACTGCCTATAGGGCATGTTAGATTTCTATACCTTACTGATTATGTTATTCCCTTCTCAAGCCAAATCTGATGAGAGTAAGGTTCAAACAATGCTCATCTCCCTCACTTCTTTCCCTCTGCTGTAACAGGTTTTTGTACCTTTTCCTGTGCTGTAATTTACCCTTGTCTGACTCCTCCTTTACTTTTCTCTCAGTACATTTCAGATTAATTCACTTACTTGGATCCATTTAACCTACTTGATTAGATTTTTTTCATCATTACATCGAAGTCAGTTTATACCCACTCCCTTTATGTATACCTCTTTAACATGGTGTAATAACAATACAGTTCTCAAGAGTTACAAATGTCATCTTCCCTTGTAGGGATGTAAAGAGTTTGTCCTTATTAATAACATGTTGTTACTTTCTGTCCCGTTTACCTTTTTATGTCTCTCTTGAATCTTGTATTAGAAGATCAAATTTTCTGTTGAGCTCTGGTCTTTTTATCAGGAAGGTATGGAAGTCCCCTATTTTGTTGAATATCCATCTCCTCCCCTGAAAGATTATGCTCATTTTCACTGGGTAGTTGATCCTTGGTTGTAATCCAAGCTCCTTTGCCTTATGGAATATCATATTCCATGCCCTACGGTCTTTTAATGTAGAAGCTGCAAGGTCCTATATAATCCTGACTGTGGTTCTATGATATTTAAATTGTTTCTTTCTGGCTGCTTGCAATATTTTCTCTTTGACATGGTAATTTTGGAATTTGGCTACCTATATTCCTTGGAGTTTTCAGTTTGGGATCTCTTTCAGGAGGTGATTGGTGGATTCTTTCTATGGCTATTTTATCCTCTGGGTCTAGGACCTCAGGGCAGTTTTCCTTTATGATTTCCTGAAAGATACCGTCCAGGCTCTTTTTTTCATCGTGATTTTCAGGTAGACCAATAGTTTTTAAATTGTCTCTCCTGGATCTATTTTCCAGGTCAGTTGTTTTACCAATGAGATATTTTACATTTTCATCTGTTTTTTCATTCTTTTGTTTTTGTTTGACTGATTCTTGCTCTCTCATAGAGTCATTAGCTTCCATTTGCTCAATTCTAATTTTTAACAAATTGTTTTCTTCTATTAGATATTGTACCTCCTTCTCCATTTGGCCAATTGTATTTTTTAGGGACTTGTTTTCTTCAGTGTACCTTTTTTCCAGTTGGCCAATTGTATTTTTTAAGGACTTGTTTTCTACAGTTAATTTTTGTCCTTCCTTTTCCAAGCTATTGACTCTTTCTTGCATACCTCTCATTTCTTTTCTCATTTTTTCTTCTACCTCTCTCATTTGACTTTTAAAATCCTTCTTGAGCTCTTCTAAGAAGGCTTTTTGGGCTTCAGGCCAGTTCATATTCCCTTCTGAGGTTCTAGATGTGGATTTGTTGACAATGTTGTCCTCTTCAGAATTTCTGCCTTGATCTTCACTCTTCCCATAATAAGAATCTATTGTACATTTCTTTTTGCCCACGGTGTTTGCTTATTTCCTGACCTTTAAAGAGACTGGGCTCTCCTGCTGGGGAGCAGAGGGCACTGACCCAAGCTTCTTGTGTTGAAAGCCTAGGGTCTGGTTGATGGCTTTGTGTGCTGGGGCCTCCAATGTTGGCATTGGAGGCTGTAGGATTCTGGCAGCTTACCTGGTGTTGGGCTGGAAACAGCAATACTGGAACTCTAGGGGTAAGATTGGGTAGTGTAGCTCCTGGAGATTTCCTGCTCACTCAGGCCTTTCCTTCCTTTTGCTTTCTTCAGCTCTTACCCTGGGGGAAGGGGAGCAGCATAGAATGGGAGGCATCCTGGCAAGCTAGTGGAAAGCCCCACCTCAACATACCAGGAGGAGATCCTAGTGGAGCAGGCAAACACCAACACCTGGACCCTGAGTGCCTCATTGAGGGTGGGGAACCAATTCTAATTTTTAAGGAATGATTTCTCCAGAGAGCTTTTATACCTCCACGTCCATGTGGCCAATTCTGCTTTTTAAGGAGTTCTTCTCTTCAGTGAATTGTTGCGCATCTTTTTCTATTTGGCCAGTTAAGCTTTTTTTTTTAAGGTGTTCTTTTGGTGGATTTTTGTGCCTCTTTTACCATCTGGCCTATTCTGCTTTTTAAGTCATTCTTTTCTTGAATACTTTTTGTGCCTCCTTTACCAATCTGTTGATTTTTTTTTTTGTGATTTTCTTGCCTCACTCTCATTCTTCTCCTAATTTTTCCTCTCCTTCTCTTATTTGATTTTGAAGATTTTTTGAGCTCTTCCAGGAATTCTTTTGGGGCCTGAAACCAATTCACATTTTCTTTGAGGCTTTGGGTATACCTGTTTTGATATTGTTGTCTTCTTCTGAGTTTGTGTTTTGATCTTCTCTGTCATCAAAGTGACTTTCTATGGTCAGGTTCTTTTTTATGGCTGTTTGTTCATTTTTCTGGCATATTTCTTAACTTCTAATATTATCTTAGAATTGGGCTCTGCTCCTGGGGTAGAAGGGGCACTGTCCCAAGCTTTAGGTTTTTCATGCTGTTGTTTTCAGAGCTAGTTCTGGGGGTTGTAAGTTTTCATTTCTTCTAAGGTGGTATAATAATAGGGAGAGGTGTAGTCACTTTTCTCCTGGCCTATGCTGTGGTCTGTGAATGAACATAAGCATTCTTTTCCACCCTGGAATTGTGGCCAGGGTACTGCTCTCCTGTGGCAATACTCTGGTGTACCAGTACTCCTCCTCACCCTGGGACTGCAAACTGGATCTACCTATAGTGTCAACTCTGAAAACAAATGACCAAAGAGTCACAGAGGTTATGCAACTGCTGCTAATTCTGAAAAATAAAATAAAATCACAGAGCCACAGTGGTTATACAACAACTATTAACTCTGAAAAATTCAAAGAGCTCACAAAGGTTATCACAACCACAGTTAACTCTAAGATAACATAAAATAAAATAAAATAAAACCAAAGAGCTAACAGTGGTTATAAGCAAAAAACTTTCTTTATTCTGTTGGAGGAAGGAATCTAGACATACAATTTGGAGCCTACAAAAGACAAAATGAAAAATAGTCCCAATACTTAGGTAGCTTATAGTCTAGTGGGAAGAAACAACATATATACAGATAAGTGCATACATGATAATTTGAGCAGAAGGAAATTGATATTGAAAGCCTTTTAGTACATGAGCTAAGCTGGGAGGAAGCTAAGGATTCTAAGAAGCAGAGGTAAGAGGCAGGAAATGGTATATATAATCTGAGCTAATGTCAATGCCCACTCTTTGGTAAATACCTAAGTGCTTCTAGGGACTGGGGGAAGGGTGTCTAGCAATACATAAATAGGAATTAATTCATCTCGGGTTATGATTATAATAATAACATAATTACATAAGGCTTTAAGTATCATAGGATCATAGATTTAGAGTTGGAAGGAACTTAGAGGTCATAGGGTTTACTCCCTAATTTTTACAGATAAGGAAACTGAGGCTCAGAGAATAAATGTAACCATATATACAAAAATATTTTTAGCAGCACCTTTTGTTGTAGCAAGCAGATAGAAACTAAAGGCGTGCCCATTATTTGGAGAAAGGAAGAATAGTATATGAATGTAGTAGAATATTGTTGTGGTATTGGAAATTATAAAAGGGGTAAACTGAAAAGACTTGTTTGAAATGACTCAGAGTAAAGTGAACAGAACAAGGAGAAAAATTTGCATAATAATGACAATATTGCAAAAACAAAAAAAAATTGAAGGACTTAATAATTCTGTCCAGTGAAGAGCCAACAATCATTCCAGAGGACCTATGATGGAAACATGGTACCCACCTCCTCACAAAGAGGCCATAGACTCAAGATGCAGAATAACACATATGTTTTTGGACATCACCAATGTGGGGATTTATTTTGCTCAAATATGAAAATTTGTTTGAAGGGTTTTGCTTTTCTTCTTATTTTCATTTTTTTTGGGGGGAGGTAAGGAGAGAAAACAAATTATTTTTTAAGTTAAAAAAAAAGAGCAATTGATAAATAAAAGCAGGAGTATAACCTTTCTGCTCACCCAAGCTCTTGTTCTGTATTGTCTTTTCTAGAACATGACCTTTTTCTTACTTTAAGGAAAATTATCCCATAGCAATAGTTAGTGATATTCTAATAAATAAAGAACAAAACAAATTGGAAAATGATGTCTTAGCCATCCTTCCAATGATTAAATATTTCTATACCAGGTCATTCAATAAATACCTTTATCTATCTATCTATCTATCTATCTATCTATCTATCTATCTATCTATC